>NW_015557049.1:721022-723798 GCF_001515605.1 Sinocyclocheilus anshuiensis | reverse complement strand
ATGTAACCATGGTTCCCTGAGTAGGGAACGAGACACTGCGTCCTCTAGGTTTCTTGCCATGCTGCGGACACAAGCTTCAGATGAAGAAGTGAATGATGTGTGCTCCCGGCGCCTATTTATACTATAGTCGCGCCGGTAGTGACGTCATGGCTGTTGCCGGCCAACGAGTTGGTGTTTTTTCAATGTATGCTTCAGACACGGGTCATGACGAGGCATTCCCCCCATAGCGACCCCTAGAGGACGCAGTGTCTCGTTCCCTACTCAGGGAACCACGGTTACATAAGTAACCTGAGACGTTTTTAATCCAATTTTTTTTTTTTCAATTACCAAAAAAAAATTTTTTAGTGTTAGTTTTAGTTAACAATTAAGGCCTAGTTTTAGTGAAACTAGGAAACAGTTGAGATATTATTATTTGTATTTGTTTAATTATGTTATTTTATTATTTATTAAGTTTATTACACACACACACACACACATATATATATATATATGTATGTATGGGAATAGAAAGAGAAAGCAAAAGAGACAAAGATAGATACATTTCTGTAAGTATTATGAAACCCCAACCGTCCGCTGATGAGGAAGGTGAGTGTCAATGAAGCCTTTAAATGCCGTCTAGGTCGAGCGTTCACTAGGGTTTGAGACAGCACTAATGTTTTGTGCATTTGTGTGTGTGTGTTTTAGACATCACCTCTCAGTACCCCACACTCTGGACAGAACAGGTCCGTTGCCGACAAAACAGGACCAGAACACAATGTGAGTTACCGACAAACATCTGTCATCACTTTTCAACACAAAATGCTCACTGAGTCAGATTGGTTTTGGTATTTAGGAGAAGACAGAAAACCGCCACATGCTAAATGTTTTTATTTACTTACTTTGCTCAGGAGACGTCAGTGGACTTTGAGTATCAACTTTGTCTCTTGATGTGTCTTCTGAAAATACAAAAACTGACAAATGAGACATCCGTTGACATACAGAACGATTATAGAGCTTTAAAACTAATATGAATAGTATAGATGAGATATCCTGAAACTGAACGAATTTGATGAAAATTGTTTGAGTTCATATTTAGATCTATAACCTTTTTGCAGACTTTTTGAGACATTTGAGATAGGGATGTTTTTCTCAGAAGAAATTTCTGAAAAGAAGTCTCCATCTGTTCTCAATTTAATCTCATAACTGTCTAGGAGAAACAATTGAGCAATTAAAGAAATCTGATTTTGTAATTTTCTTTTTGTATGGCCAATCATGCTCATGGTTTGAAAAGTTGAATCGACATAGCGATGCTCCATGCACTTCTCAACTTTATCTCAGATGAACTCAAGTGGAACATTAATGTGGATAGGATAGCTCAGATCATCTGATCTTGGAAGAGTTTAATGAGAAATGATTAAGCACATATTAAATTCCTTAAATTTTAAAGACGGTGTCTTGTCAAATCTGAGGAAAGTTTCAAACAATTAAACATTTTTAAGATCTATTCTGAAACTAAGGGAAACACATGGAAAATTACTATAAACATCTGAGAAGCTTTGAGATTGTTATTTTTATTATCATTTGCATATTTCTTAATATTTAGAATTTTTATATTTTCAGTTTTCATTTTCATTTTTGTTCTCATTTTGTTATTTGCTTTTGTCATTTTTTATTAGTTTTTAAATATGTTTCTATAGTTTAGTTTTAGTTTTAATTACAGTAATTTTAGTTTCTTTTGATTAGCTGTCAGGGTAACATTTGTATTTAATCCAATTTTTTTTTTCAATTACCAAAAAAAACATTTTTAGTGTTAGTTTTAGTTAACAATTAAGGCCTAGTTTTAGTGAAACTAGGAAACAGTTGAGATATTATTATTTGTATTTGTTTAATCATGTTATTTTATTATTTATTAAGTTTATTACACACACACACACACACATATATATATGTATGTATGTATAGGAATAGAAAGAGAAAGCAAAAGAGACAAAGATAGATACATTTCTGTAAGTATTATGAAATTGTTGCTATAGCTGCTCAAACACACACACACACACACACACACACACACACGAAGACCCAGCTCACTGTGGCATTCAGCCATTGCTTGAGATGCTGATCTAATGAAGGAATCAACAAAGATGTCATTAAAACCCAACTGGGAAAAAACGACGACATGAACTCAGTAACAGATCTAATTCTGATGACATTATTACATAGTTTGTGTGTTTCTTAATAGACTCATTTGTGTGTGTGTCTATGTGTGAGTGAATAGCTCGATTGTAAAGTTCTCTTGATTAACATTCAGTAAAACGTCAGTGAATGCTGATGGTTTCGATTACGGCTGATCCGTTGAGGTCTAAATGGAGATTATCACTATTCAGAGAAGCTCAGAATAGAACTGAACGAAAGACAGAGACAAAGAAAAGATGTCTCTGGGTTAAAAAAGACGAGGAAAACCCATGGCAACATTTTCTAAAACAATGCTCACATGAAGCCAAAGACCTGACAACACGCGTTTGCTAAGGTATTCTCTCTCCCACATCCTTTTATAGTTATCCTCTTTCTCTTTTTCTGTGTAAGGTGTTTTGAGTTTTAAGCGAGTTGTTGCACATTTGCTAAGATGGTTGCTAGGTGTTTTTGATGGTTACCAGTAGGGCTGCACAATTAAAATAAAACCCAAATAGTGCAAAGCTGTTCCGAGTGGTATTTAGTGCAGTGCTATAGCAGCCACATAGCAACACCCACAACACCCTAGCAACACTTTAAAGGGGTCATATGATGCGATTAAAATTTT
>NW_015557049.1:715603-719770 GCF_001515605.1 Sinocyclocheilus anshuiensis | reverse complement strand
TTGTTTGTCGTTTCTCCGATCACAAATGCAGACATGGTTTTACGTTTATGCGGCAAAAGACAGTATAAGTCATTATAATCCATAATTATGTCCCCACTGGATGCAACGAATGCCTCGTTCATAATGGGTTTTCATGTTTTTGAATCATCGCTCCGACCTGACAGGGCATCACAATATGGTAGGGCCGTAACATTTCCGTCACACGCTTGAGGTATTCGGCCAATCATAACGCACTGGATAGTTGGCCAATCACAGCACACCTTGCTTTTCAGAATGATGAGCTTTGTAAAAATCGACGCGTTTCAGAAAGGTGGGGCATAGAGGAGAAACAATAATGTACAGTATGTGGAAAATAATGTGTTTTTTGAACCTTAAACCGCATAAACACATTTCATTACACCAAATACACAAAATAATGTTCTTTTTAGCAACATCATATGACCCCTTTAAAATAACTCAAAACAAAAACTGCATAGCAACACCCTAATAACCACATGAACCACATAGCAAAACACTGAAAACTCTATAACCTACCTTCCCCTGTCCACCAAGCCACCAAACTGGACAAAAATCCCCTGCACAATTAAACTAAATCTATTACGGCTGTCGCGAATAAAGTGAAAACGATAAGTGTCAACTGCATTAAATTTAGATCTGCTCATATTGCACCATATGTTTGTTTAGTGCGCACACTCGCTGACTGAAAGTGCAGACGAATGTGTGATGTAAGAGATTTATTTCGCAGTGTAGACAGCTTCAGTGATTATAACAGGAGTTTTTGGAGAGTGCCAAAACTCGCCCTAGACTGAAGTCAGTGATCATGTTCTCAATGTTCTTTGCTTGCTTTATATACTTTATTATTATTAATTTATTGTATATAATTTATTCGCTGTTTGAATAACTGAAATGTAAGCGTTATAATTAGTAACTTACAATATGTTTGATTAAACTGTAAACACTTTAACTAAAAATTTAGTCGTATTAAAAATATTTGATGACATGACATCCACTAACACTGACATCACACTAACATTAAACTTATTTTAGCCTTACCCAGGAGTTGGGTCACCCTCCGCCTTTGCTGCCACAGAATACATTAGAAACCACATCTCTCTCTCTTTTACACACACACACGCACAGTTCTTTTTAACATAATCTTTCTTGCATTAGATCAGGCGGCTCAAAGCGTTGCTGGAGAGCTCTGTTGTGGCACATGAGATGATTGGTTGCTGATGCAGAGAAATCTCATGGCTCAAAGGTTGTGCTCCATATGAATTATTCATGTTTTTTTTCGGGCTGCCGTTGTGTGTCATGCAGGATTGAAAGGAAGTGCTAAGATGCCACTGTTTTCCCAAAACAATGTGTTTTATGCAGCTATACTCCGCCCAAGGTCACTATCTTCATTCAAAGACACTGCAAATGCAGGCACCCGGAGACAATGTGTAAATATTTATTCTGGTCGAGCAGCAGGAGCCCTGTGCAGTCATGAACTTCTTAATGTCATAAACATTCCCGCAGGCTCCTGATAAAGCACAAGCTCTCACTTTCACTCTCTTACCCCGTCCAACATGCTGTCCATCCATCTCTTCACGGTTGTGTCCAAGGCCTCACCGTCCAGTCAGTCATTGACTTCACAGGCAACGTTCTTGTGTGAAGGCACTATAACATATGTCCAATGAGCTAAAACAAATTCAAAAGAGGTTTAGGGATGACCATGAATATTTGAACGCTTATTTCTCAATAAGGAAAGATAAGTTGGAAAAAAAAATACATTTAATTAATTTGTTCAAATGGTAATTACATTTAATTGAATTAAAATTCGATTTAAATAAATTTAATTAATTATTAATTCTTTCAACATCAGACAGCATTTACATTGTTTTAACCAGCCAAATCTCTCACACAGGATAATATATATTTAGTTAATACAGTGCTTAATTCACAGCATAAATGGAATGTAATTTGAACAAAGTACAAAAAAAAATTATATTTGTGCATTTAATTGATTTGTTCAACTGCCAACTCAATTTAATTAATCTAGTTAAAATGTAATTACATTAAATGTATTTTAAATGAATTTAACTAATTTAAATGTATTATTAATTCTTTTCACATCAGACGGCATTTACATTCCTTTAAGCAGATGAATCACGCTCACAGGATCATGAGATATCATATTTAATAAATACAATGCTTATCTATCAGTATAAAGATTCATAAGGTTTTTTAAAATGACATTTGTACATTAATTTGTTCAACTGCCAATTAAATGTCATCAATTGGATTCAAATGTAATAATACATTTAAATGTATAAAATTGCAATTATTTTAAATGTATTAAAGATTGATTTATTAACACAAAATAAGTAATAATAATAATAATAATAAAAATAAGATATAATAATACATTTTAATGTAATTAAATTTAAATTTATTATAAATGCTTTCAACATCGGACATCATTTACTTGTATGTTCTTTTATCCAGCTGTATCACACACACAGGATCATGGGATATCATATGCAGTGAAGGATGCATCCTTCCAAAATCATAGAGTTGAAGACCGTAGTAGACAAGATATTAGTCAAACATTGAATTTTTTTTTTTTTTAGATTTTAGACAAAGCCTGTTACATTCTATTCCTCACAAGCTATTGTGCATTGTGAGCTGTATGTACTACATTTATGGAAATTTCAAGGAGAAGGTATTATTTGGGAACTTGACAGCTCCTGGGCAGTCTCCTTTCATTGTATGGAAACACAGATGCTTGTCTTCTTTTCACCACAGAGAACACTGACACTTACTCACTCATATTGTGTCTCCTGCATTATTTCCTCTGCCTCACTTTACCTCAGCGACCTCGTGTGATCAGGAGCAGGTGTTAGCACAGGAAGAAGCAAGACAACATAAAAATGAAGCGGTTTTTGTGCCGGATTGTACTCACGGTGGCCTCTACAAACCTGTTCAGTGCCATCCCTCCACCGGGTACTGCTGGTGTGTCCTGGTGGATACTGGACGGCCCATACCTGGCACATCCACAAGGTAATGTACTCATTATAGCAAAGTACATAAAAAAACGGGTGAAAAATTCTCCAGGACAACTACTAGGATGTTACTTCAGCATGACTTTTAAAGGAATAATTCACCGAAAACTGAAAATGTACTCACCCTCAGGCCATCTAAGATGTAGATGAGTTCGTTTCTTCATTGGAACTGAATTGGAGAAATGCTTGCCAATGGATCCTCTGCAGTGAATGGGTGCCGTCAGAATGAGAGTCCAAACAGCTGATTAAAAACATCACAATAATTCACAAGTGATCCTCCAGTCCATCAATTAACATCTTGTGAAGCAAATAACTGAGTGTTTGTAAAAGACAAATTTATCATTAAGGCATTTTAACTTTAAAAATACCTTGTTTTCACATGTAAACGGTGCTTGGTCTGTGCATACTTCTCTCCTCATTCAGACAAGACGACTTTTTCACTGGAGAAAGCAATATTATGGATGGAGGACTCGTATTTTAGCTGGAAGTAATGGTTCGAAGTTAGAAACATTACAAACATGCAGCTTTTTGCTTCACAAGACTATAAGTGATTACTGCAGAGGATCCATTGATGAACAAGTGATGTAATGCTACATTTCAAGTCGGTTCCGCTTAGTGCATCTTGGATGGCCTGAAGGGGAGTACATTTTCAGCATTGTATTTTTATTTTTGAGTGTACTATTACTTTAACATCCATTTTAACAAAATGTTATTTTAAACACTTTAAAATACCTCTGGCGCCTCGAGGAAACAAATCCGTCCTTATTTAGTTGCCAAAATACAACTTAAAGGGATAGTTCATCCAAAAATGAAAATTTGATGTTTATCTGCTTACCCCCAGGGCATCCAAGATGTAGGTGACTTTGTTTCTTCAGTAGAACACATATGATGATTTTTAACTCCAACTGTTGCAGTCTATCAGTCGTATAATGCATGGCAATGGTAACAAAATCTATGAGAGTAAAAAAACATGCACAGACAAATCCAAATTAAACCCTGCGGCTCGTGACGACACATTGATGTCCTAAGACATGAAACGATCAGTTTGTGCCAGAAACCGAACAGTATTTATATCATTTTTTACCTCTAATACACCACTATGTCCAACTGTCTTTGGGCGCGC
>NW_015557049.1:689072-715303 GCF_001515605.1 Sinocyclocheilus anshuiensis | reverse complement strand
CAAGTAAGTACCATTTTGATTAGCCGTCGTACCTACAATGACTGTGCAAACAATGAGTGACGTATACGCGCGAGAGATCACTTCCGGCGCTTGCGTAAACTACGCCACGATGAACTCACGATGCCTACGCGTGCTCAAAGACAGTTGGACATAGTGGTGTATTAGAGGTAAAAAATGATATAAATACTGTTCGGTTTCTGGCACAAACCGATCGTTTCGTGTCTTAGGACATCAATGTGTCGTCACGAGCCGCAGGGTTTAATTTGGATTTGTCTGTGCATGTTTTTTTTACTCTCATAGATTTTGTTACCATTGCCATGCATTATACGACCGATCGACTGCAACGTTTAAAGTTAAAAATCATCATATGTGTTCTACTGAAGAAACAAAGTCACCTACATCTTGGATGCCCTGGGGTAAGCAGATAAACATCAAATTTTCATTTTTGGGTGAACTATCCCTTTAAGCAGTTTGTCTCTATTGAAAGGAAAAACCCACCACTTGGCTTTTAAAATGGTAAGTACCAGTCGACCTGTTCTCTTACAGTACATCTAATATACACCTCTAATATCTCTTACAGTACATCTAATATGCAGGTCTCATTATTCGACTTACTCTGGGGTACAAAACTGAGTTTTGGACTCTCTCAGGGGCCAATACTTGGCCCTATCTCATTCAGTCTCTTTTAACATTTAGAGAGCACCTTTCTGCTCTGCATTCGTTGACAAAAGCTAAATATACCAGCAAATCATTCTGAATAAATTCTAACAGGTGGGCTGTTCAAGCAGCCCAAATCTGATCAAGAAACCTGGCAAAATGACAAAACATTGTGAATGTGTTTGCCAGGGGTCAGTGACACTCTCTGTATTCAGGGGCACTTTTAATGAGCTGTAGGAGTGTTATAGAGCGATGCTGTGGGTTTCTGACTATCACCAAATGTGGTATTGAGTTAACAAAGCCTCGGGCAGTGTGCCAGACAGCGCATTAGAGCATGCATGGAAGTGCTACCTTCCCATCACCGTTCTCTCTCTCTCTCTTTCTCTATTATTTGGGCAGGTCACCTGGCAATGATTGGAGCACATATACTCTCCTAATGGGCCCATGAATGTTTCTCTGGTCTTACACTTCATACTTTTTTTTTTTGGTTTTATACATATCTTACATATTATTATTTTGCGATATACATCACAATGGTGAAGAAAAGATCATATTGACTTCCATTTCGACTTTAGGAAATGGTAAATAAAAAATTACTTATCCTTATGTAACTATCCATCACTCAATGGCTCTTTACTTTTTCAATAGTATTATGTTATTTTGGTCTATCTGTTATTTAAAACACAAAATCTAAACATTTTTCTTAGCATTGGTGGATATTTTAGCTGTTGGACTCATCACAGTGCAAACAATAATGCTTTGTTTTCACTCTCATTCCTTCTGTTTTTTCGCCCTCTCTCTTGCTCTAGATTCGAACAACCAAAATGTGACGGAAATGCCAGAGCCCATCCAAACAAACCAAAGGACCATTACAGGAGCAGACACCTGCAGGGTGAGCTTATTAACTGTCCGCTTATGAGCAGATACAAAAACATGAAATGACTTAAAACTAGCCAGAGGACTATTTATAGAAACTAGGCTGAAAAAATGAAAAACAACACCTTTTTATCAAAGAGGAAGGAAGGAAATAAATAACAAAAATTTAATTGAATGCATGTCTTTTAATAGGTGCACTACGTATTTATTTTTGCATATTTCTGTGTTTATTTGCTTGCACAAAGTAAACATAAAAAAATGATAACAATATAAAGTTCAAGGATGTCTGTTTGTGCATCTATATCTATATCTATATGTTTTTGCATGTGAGCTCAGGTATGTGTGTGACATCTAGAGTCTAAAACCATCTCCTGGTTTCCCACGACCCTACGGTCTGCCTAGACGACAGATGTTAACAGATCATCTCACTGAGGAAAGGGGAGGTAGAAAAGATAGATTACAATAGATAGCACGAGCCTACGAGGATGACAAGGAGGGATGAGTGTGGGGGAGTGGCCGTGATGAAGAACAGAGGAAAAAGGAGTGGAGGGCAAAGATAAAAAAAAAGCAAAAAGGAAACGAGGGAGTGACTATCATTTCCAGCATGAATGAAGTCGTTGATTCGATTTAAATAAATAGGAGCTGCAGTATTCCAACTCTGTATGTGGACTAGGTGATATGTTTGATACTTACATATTGATTAATATTTTATTAAATAAAATACACTACTCTTTTTTCACATTAATTTAGTCAAAAGTGACAGTAACGATATTTATAATGTAACAAAAAAAATGTTGTTTCATTGTATTTTAAACTTTCTGTTCTTTCAGGATCCTGCAAAAAATGTATCAGTTTCCACAAAAATTAAGCAGCACAAATGTTTTCAACATTGATAATATTAAGAAATGTTTCTTGAGTAGCAAATCAGTATATTAGAATGATGGTATATTAGAATAATGGATGATTAAAAAAAATAGCTTTTCCATCACAGGAATAAATTACAATTTAATATATATTCAAATAGAAAACATATTTTTAAATTGAAATCATATTTCACAATAAACGTAGCCTTGGTGAGCAAGAAAGTTTTAAAACACTAAAACATTAAAAATCATGATGACCCCACGTTTTTGAACAGTAGTGTATAAGTAATGAACATTAAGAATATTAATATCATGATTTTAAAGATTTTAGCACCACTAGCATCTGTGAATTTCCAATAATAAAAAAAGTTTGATTCACTTCTAGTTCATTCAAATTAGTTTATTTCAGAGCAAAACTATTCTATTATTATTCTATTGCTCAGACCTAATGTAATGTGGTGGTACCGTGTTATCAGATGGAGTAATACTGTGGCATTTAAATATCTACCATGATTCTGAATGATTATAATGCATGGTATAAATACTATGGTATTTATAGTATAATGGTATTTACTAACAAGAAAGTGCCATGGCATTTTTATGGTATTTTTAGAATACCCTATGCACTTCTAAAAATACCGTAGAAATACCATGGTACTTTTTTGTTAGTGTAAGTACATGAGAAATATGCTTTGTCGAAGTCCCAAATAACAGAATGTGGAGTAACCCTGGCCAGACTTTGACTAATAGGATTATCTACATACTTTAATTCAGATTAAGTGGTGAAATAGGCAACCGTTAGGTGTGAGAATGTTTGTGTGTGTGTGTGTGTGTGTGTGTGTGTGTTACTTTGGTATATTTTTCTTGGAATCAGACAACACCTCCCTTTGGAAATGTCTTCAAAGGTAAAGGGATTCATAAATAAATTTGAAAAATCGATCAGTGAGTGAGCAACAGTCTTTTCTTTTATGAGCTTGTTAATTTTTATACTACCACACTGATTTATGTAA
This sequence comes from Sinocyclocheilus anshuiensis, assembly GCF_001515605.1. NCBI lineage: Eukaryota > Metazoa > Chordata > Actinopteri > Cypriniformes > Cyprinidae > Sinocyclocheilus > Sinocyclocheilus anshuiensis. The sequence goes on along the minus strand of NW_015557049.1, from coordinate 711,897 downwards.
CAATATAGAAAATTTTAGATTGACAAATACCAACAAACACCACAAAAAAAGCACAAAATTAATCAAATTGCTAATACTCACTGATGGTTTTTTTTTTTTTTTTTTATTATTAATTATTTTATAAATCTTTGGGATTTTTTGTTATTTATATAACTAAGAGATTTCAGAAGTGATATTAATTCAGTTTTAAAATGGGGATAGGATGGAATATTATTTGCAAACTTTTGTTTATGAATAAAGAATTTGCCATATAAAATAAAGAAGTTAACAATATACTCTAGGGGTCTATTTTTATCATCAATATAATAAAAAATAATGTCTTTTAGACTGAAAGAATAAGTAACATTGGCCGAATCGAATATATAGGAGCCAAGGTCAGACCAAAATTGCTTGGATATTGGGCAATCATAAAACAAATGTGCAAATGTCTCTTCTGATTGCTTACAAAAAGCACATGAACTGTCAATGTCCAGATATTTAGAAATATTAGAGTTTACAGGATATATTTTATGTAAAATTTTGAAATGTATTTCTTTAGCTTTATTGGAAATACAGTATTTTCCAGGTAAAAGCCAGGCCCTTCTCCAATCTATATCTTCTACCAAAGATCTCCAATAGAACTTTCCTCTTGGAGAAATTTTTTTCTTGAATTGAAAGATTTGGCGTACATGTTTGACTGATGTTGATGTTGACTGATTGTACATACTCGCTGATGTTTGTGCTGTTGATGTCCCTCAGTATGATGTCACTTCCTGAATGATGATGTCATCAAGGAACAGACTTTTGTTATTTAAAGGGATACTACGAAACCTCCCGCACTATCAGAAAAAAGGGACAGTACCCTTTCAAAAGGTACATTTTTGTACCTTATTTGCCCCTAAAGGTGCATATTAATGCCTTAAAGATACATATTAGTACCTAAAGTGCACATTTTAGTACCTAAATGTACTTAGTAGCTTTTGAAATGGTACCAGTGACAGCTTTTGTACCTTTTTTTCTGAGAGTGCAGTATGGAAAGTTATATTAAGGACAGTAAAAACCGATAAATTGACGACACGTGAAGAAACACGTTGAATATTTTGTAATAAATAGCCAGTTTTTCTTAGTGGATAGAATCACTCTGCACCCAAAAAGTAATGCAATTATTTAAAATGCACTCCAATGTTCAATTAATTGTATCTGAATTTAATATTATCCCACATAAATCTTTAAACATGCGACTCAGACTAATTGTAATTGCTGGTCTTATTCTCCACTAGACTAGTTTTGTCACTATACACTTTGGTAAACATGCCAATATCTCAATATGTTAATGAATAATCAGGTATGTGTGTGTGTGTGTGTGTGTGTGTGTGTGTGTGTGTGTGGACGTTCAGGCTGCCAGCAGCATGTGTACAGGTGCTGTTGTGTGTGAGCAGCTCTCTGGTCACGGCTGGTTAATTGTGGTGTAGAAGGGGGGCTGATGGGGGCCGGCGGCTGCTGGCAGCTAAACATCCACAATCCACAGTCAATACCGCAATTCTCGTGACTCTGTTGCAATTGGAGAATTTTGGAGAAGCTGCAGGATTCTGGGTAGCGCTGAAATGTTGTAAAATGCAGGATCTCGATGGGTTTACTTAGTGAATCCTCAATCAGCATTTAAATTAGCTGGAGAGTTCATATGAATGTCTGAATGTTTTTTGATTTCTGATGCTTACTTAAGTAGAAGTATCTAAAAAGAATAGTTCATCACACACTGTGATTTTATTAAATAAATGTAGCATGCTTCAAACTGAAGGGGCTCCACTTCTATCTGTAATCTTGCAGGTTTAATAGAGCGCTGCAGTCATGATGTATTTTTGTAGGCCATCACCCTGGTTCCCTTGACAACGACTCAATTGGATTATTCTATTGTTTTTGGGGTTTTGCAGAAAATAAGCTCTGAGACCAAAAAAAGTGTATGATCCTTTCACATTCTGTTCATCATGATAATCTTCATAAATGAGCACAACTTTAAGAATTCTGAGGCCTAAAAACAATAGCCAGAAGTAAAAAGCTAAACAAATTACACTATGGTCACATGACTTATGTCGTAGAATAAAATGTGAAAAAAATGTGTGTTTTGGCCAACAAAAATGTCATTCCGGCTTATAAAATATGTCATTGCTTAGCACATACATATAGATATCATATCATATCATATCATAATACTTGTCAAAAATCAAGGTAATTTTTTTAACCAAATCATACAGCCATACAGATCATATTTAAGCTGTATTTTCTTTGCAATGCAGCCCAAACTCTATATATTCATACTAAAACGGAACCTGAAGACACATTAAAAATGGCATTTTCTGACTAATGTAAAATGCCAAGAGCAAAAAGAATTCTTAAAAGGTCAGAAATGTTTGTTATTGAGTGTCTAGACTACACTAAACTTTGTCATTTTTATTGAAAAAGCAAGAAGAATGCTGTTCCTCATATGAACATGTGCGAACGGATATTTTATTGTGTCTGATCTCAGTGAAGAGGAGAAACGCATGCAGAACACAACACTCACTCGCAAACCTGCACACGTTTAAATTTTGCCTTCATTTTGCCTTCTCTTTCTCTTGTGTGAGGCCATCTGTTTACCTGATCACGCTCTCTGACACACACACCTGTTCACGAGGACCTCGGCATGTCTTTACTTCTTACACCAGAGAATCTGTTGCCTCTGGGCCTGACCATAAACAGACCAGCATGTGAAGACTCCTCCTTGCAAACACACACACACACACACACACACACACACACACACAGACAGACACACAAACACATTTTCCCTTTCTTTATCTTGCTTTATTTGGACAGAAAGATGGATATGAGAAAAAAGGTGTAGGAGTGTGTTAAACTCCCTCAGTTTTTCAACAGCCAACACTAATATCTAAACAGCAGGGTGGCCAATATATATAACACAAGCTACTGAATGAGATGGACACAGATTTGCTGAAATAAAACAAACACTTTGTACACCAGATTTACTTAAAAGAATGTTACTTACTATAAAAATTTAAAAGTTTACTGTCCATTGCCAAAAAATTAGTCAACAAAAACTACCTTGATGCATTAATGCTTTACTATGTAAATAATATATTGAGGATTATGGGGGGAGATCTTAACTAAAATGAATTGCTGAGTCCTATAACAGGGAATGTTCTCAGAACGTTTGTTAATATTCTGGCAAGGTTCTCTCAAAGTTATGAACAAACATTCTTCCAGTAATGTTAAAAGAATATTAGTTCAAAGTTATCTGGTCTTTAATAATGTTCTCAAAACATTAGCACAAAAACGTAATTTATACATTGTTCATGGAATTGGAATGGATTTTTTTTCCTGAAATGTTTTAGCTGGATGTTCATCAAACATTTTTTTAAATGTTACTACTCGTTACAGACTGTTAAAGAACATTCAAAACTAACATTCCCATAATGTTTGCAAAATGATCAAATTATATGGTCCCTTATCAGGCGCAGAGAACATTCAATAAATAATGTTGGCCAAACATAATTAGAACATATTTTTGTTAGCTGGGTTAATAAATATAATGTCACAATCCAAAAAATAGGCTGAATTTATTATGCTTGTGCAAAATATAATTTCTCATTTTTGTGGTGAATTATGACCTGGGCATGTTTTTGACTGGTTGGTGGGTTTCCCACAGACAGCAAACTTTTACCTGTGACCATAAACCTAAATCCTCTGTTTGATTGGCAGCTGTCATCTTCCTCAGACAGGATAGGGGAGGTCTGATTTTTACGACAAGGCAGTGAAGAATCTCTGAAGCCATAACATTGTTTAACTCTCCTACTCTCCACTATCTTCAAGTGCAGTTGGTGTAAAACCATCAGACAGCTTTACATCTTCCAAGTGTTTATTGGGCCACCTATGGCGCCAGTGCCTCAAATAGCCACTAGAATGTGTAACAGTATATGCATTTACTGTAAACCTGAAAAAATGCACTTAGTGCATATTTTGCATACTTAATGCAAAATACCATTCAGACATTTGAATGATTGGGGTTGGTAATTTATCCCTGTGATGCAAAGCTGGATTTTCAGCATCATTACTCCAGGCTTCAGTGTCACATGACCCTTCAGAAATCATTCTAATACGCTGATTTGCCGCTCAGGAAAGATTTCTTATTATTATCAGTATTGAAAACAGTTGTGTTGCTTTTGTGGAAGCTGTGATACATTTTTTTGTACAATTCTTTGATGAATAGAAAGTTCAAAAGAACAGCAAATTATTGATTTATTTTATATGGTTGTAGTGACAAAATAACATATTTCAGTAATAAGGCCCAGAGCGGCAGAGTTACGAGGTAATTCAGTCACAACAGCTGTTTATGAGGTTTCATAGCTGTTTATACTGATAACCTAAGGGTAAAATGTCACATGAAAAGAAGCTTTGTTCTCTTTGAATTTTTTTTCTCATGCTATTTTGTAAAGTAACAGCTTAATGTCACTAAAATCCAATGAGAAAAGAAAATTTAGGACAGTTTATGATCGATAGTGAAGTACAATTTAAAGGAATAGTTCACTCAAATTCATTCAGAATTCTTTTTTTTTCTTTTTCTCGACCATGTTATTCTAAACAGTTAAGCACCACAGCTCATTTTGTAATTTTTGCGCCTTTTTTTTTCAGGATGTCCTGGGGAGAAGAAGACAGAATTCCTTACGAGCGTGTTGGACGCATTGTCCACAGACATGGTCCATGCGGTAACTGACCCGGCCTCTGCTGGCAGGTAAACAAGAAACTGAGAAATGACAAATGTAGATGTAATGGACCGGTTCGTGAAATTAACTGACCCTGCCTACAGTGTGCTGTAAAAATATTCTCTTAGTTCATTAGCTGACTGACTGGATTAATTGACGCTGCTATTCAGGCCCCTATCAAAAGGCAGCAAACGAAAAACTTAATTTAATATGTATATACATGTTTCACAGGCATTTATCCAAAAAATCATGTGCATGTAAACATCAGTGTTTGATTTTTTCCTCCATTCAGGATGTTGGAGCCAGACCCCAGTCATACTCTGGAAGAACGAGTTGTTCACTGGTATTTCAGTCAGCTTGACAAGAATTCCAGCGGCGACATCGGAAAGAAAGAAATCAAACCATTCAAGCGTTTACTGCGCAAGAAAACCAAGCCCAAGAAGTGTGTGAAGAAATTTGTAGAGTACTGCGACATCAGCAACGATAAGGCCCTGTCTCTCCAGGAACTGATGGGCTGTCTGGGTGTCACTAAGGAAGAGGGTGAGTCTCTCTGTTTCCTGATGGATGTCCGAGAAATAAGGGCATCTACATGCTACACTAGAGTTTACACTGCATCAGAGAATGCTGGGAATAATTAGGTTTGAAATGGTAAAAAAAAAAAAAATGAAATGCAAGGGTTTGCAAAAATGATGCTCCACTGAATGCACTTTTTAATGCAATTTGAATGCAACATATACTACTGCTCAAAAGTTTGTGGTCGGTATGGCTTTTTAGTGATTTTGCAAGTCTCTTTTGCTCACCAAGGCTCATCAATGCATTTATTTGATAAAAAATACAGTAAAAAAACGGTAATATTGAGAAATATTTTTTTTATTATTTACAATAACTGTTGACTATTTGAGTATATTTTTTATAATGTAATTTATTCCTGTGATGCAAAGCTGAATTTTCAGCATCATTACTCCAGTCTTCAGTGTCACATGATCCTTCAGAAATCATTTTAATATGCTGATTTGATGACCAAGAAACGTATTATCAGTGCTGAAAACAGTTGTGCTGCTCAGTTGTTGTTGTGAAAACCATAATTTTCAGGATTATTTGATGAAAAGAATGTTTAAAAGAACAGCATTTATTTGAAATATCAATATTCTGTAACATTATATGATGGTATTGCTAAATCAAATTAATTTCTTTAAAAAATTACCCAAAACTTTCTGAAGCAGGCATCTACTGACCAATAACATTTTTGAGAATCAGGTCCAGTTGCACTTTTGGAATTCCAATCTGCAAGATCAAATTTGTTTGAAAACCTGAAGAAACAAAAATAGTGTTTTTTCCACATAATTATGACTTTATTATTTCTCAGAATTGTGACTTCATTTCTCATAATATGACTTTTTCTTATTTCATATTAGAATTAAAACAGGCATGTTTTACATTTTTTTTTAAGATGAAATCAGTAGATTCACAGCATTGTCTTTTCAGCAGCATGAACTGACTGATGAACTGATTGGACGAGGGAGATACTGAGCTCTACCTATTGTAGGTTTCAGCCTGAGATTGTTTGAAGACTGTGGTCGTTTTAATGGCCAAGAGCGCTTGCATTTGTTTGATAACTTTCTCAGAAACAACCCGTATTGCCGTCATGTAATGGGGAACAGGCTTGTAAAACTTTCTCTTTGGTGTTTCCTCAGGGGCAAAAACAGGTGAAGGCACAACATCTAGTAAACTGGTGAGTTAATGTCAGTGGCTGTTAACATTCTCAACATGCATTCCAACCTTCTCTCTCATCCTTTTTTACAGAGCGGTAGATTGAAACCAATTACTAATACAAGTAGACAATTGCATTTATAAAGTAAAGCCATTGCTTTAAAATAGCATTTTCCTCATTCTCTCATCTAACTTTCTTCAGAACCGGTCAAAGAAGCAAGGCTGAAGTGGCCGCAGAGATTGTTCCCGCTCCCATCCCGCAGATCCTGCCCCCACCAAAATGACGATGGAAACCATAGTCTTTGCACTTTGTACTTTAAAACAATGTAAATTCACTCTGTAGAAAAACAAGGTATTTAAACAGACTGCTGAATATGTGAATGATGTAGTTAGCATTTTTATGTCCTTACAACAAACAACAAAAAGAATAATAATAATTTAACACATACAATGTATGTGTCCTTTGTGAGTCTAAAATAAGTATACTTTTCTAAGTTGTACAAGTTGTATTACATGTTGCATTTGTCAAGGCCATCTTTGTTGTTATGTTTTTTTGTCTTTTTTTTTGTTTTGTGTCTAATTTCTGGATAGTTTGTAATGCATCTAAACTGTTTTTTTTTTAGAAGCCTCAACTTAGTTTTTATACCAAATCCCAACTACTGCCCGAGTTTGAAATTATTACAGATTGTAGTCCTGTACCACACATGGGAGACCGTACATTTTGTTGAAAGTGCTACATGATGATTAGAAATAAAGAAGTCTTTTATAATAATTTGTATTCTTGTTATTGCAAAACTGTGTGAGAGTCCATTGCTCCACAGTCACTGAATCTGCATGCATGAGCTGTGCAGGAAAAACAAACAAAAAACATTAAATTAGTGACAATAAGTTTTAATTTGACATGCACATGTAGATGCATGATTCTGTTTTTCCGTCATTGTCTTTGACTAGAGCTTAGTACTTCCATCAGTGACCTCAAACTGACCTCATTCTTTTACCTCCAGGTGTAAATTATGATAAGCAGATATGGTGATGGATCTGTGAGATTAGATGCCGCACTCTGTGGTTTTAACACTGCAGGGAATGTAAAGAAGGGGATCCGTTTTTGACGTTTCAAAGATGCCAAATTCAGGATTTTAAATGTGTACCTTCTGAAAGGGTACTTTATTTTTATTGTCTATGATTTGGGATGCACTAATAGTATGCAATTTGAGATAAGCATCTAAGTTGCATAAGCAGAATCCACAGTTGCTTCTCAAGAAATTCCTATATTGTATATTGCTCCAAAATAATAACCAGCATCAAGTATGTCAAGTATAAAAATATGCCACCACTAATTAAGATGATGCATTTTTATTTTGCGTATTTGTTTTCATGTGCTTTATTTAGTCAGCAGTCAGATGTGAGCCCTTGTATGTATGTGTGTGTTTTTTCACTTGACCGTGTGTTTCTCATTACTCCAGCACCTGCGCTAGACTCTATATTCCCATCCTGCAGTCAATATTCAGTTAATCTTTCAACAACAAACTAAAAAGTGTAAACATATCTACAGCTGGCATAGTGAGTTATCTATCTATCTATCTATCTATCTGTCTGTCTGTCTGTCTGTCTGTCTATGTGTGATGTAAGTGGGCTGTGTGTGTGTGTGAACAGGTTTGAGGTCAGGTGACCCCTCAGAGCACACCTGTGGTTGTTTTTAAGGCTGGCCGTTTGTTGTGACATACCGGAGAAATGCCGCAGTGTCTCTGTCAACATGACCAGCATCCCTCAAAGTCCCTCGTATGACTCTCCCCGACACAGATCAGGTTGCTGACAGGTGCGTCACCCGCTCCTTTCTTTTCAGTTGCGTCATCTTGACATTCTCTCCTTCTTGTACTCTGTCTCGTTTTCGAAGTGTTGCGATCCATATCTGGACAATTCCATGTAATGTTATCAAAATAATGATATTCTTGTATAAAAATTATCATCATCATCATCATCATCATTACATTCTCTGAGAAAATAAAAAACAAAAGATGTCACTGGGCTGGGGACATACGCTTTTAAAAGGTACACCATAACTTATTTGCCCCTAAAGGGTACATCCTTAAAGGTGCTTATCAGTATCGAAATGGTACATATTTGTACCTTTTTTTTCTGTGTAAAGCCATATGATGGCTGTCATTATTAAGTCATTGTTCACTGAAAATGTTTCCCAGGCTCTCAAAACTCTTTTGTGATATTTAAATATGCCACTGTGAGTAAAAGCACTATTTTCTAAATGAACAGAAGACCAAATGAGATTTTGAGCTCTGGAAAATGAGATGATTATTCGAGCTGTATTATATTGTTTTGGGTCCCACTTTATATTAAGTGGCCCTAATACATGTGTACTAGTATTTATAAAACAGTTTTATTTGGTCACAGAGAGTACGGGTGTAGGGTCCAGATGATGTGATGGTGAGTGAATAGTTCGTAGACCAGTTCAAAGGATATGACGAGTGGAGTAATCCGAGTCTTTGGCTTTACAGGAGCTGGAATGCACACAGGAGGAACACACACCTCAGCGATCTGGGAACTAGGAGGAACAGGAGACACTTGGAGACGAGGAGACACTAGGAGGAACACAGGAGGTAAGTAATGCAGGAAGTATTCAAATGGAAGTAGTAGCAAAGTCATTGAGTCCTCTACATGTATACGAGACCGGACAGTGAGGGTGTCTGAGGTGTGTGCTTTTATGCAGGCTGGTTGATGAGGTGCTAGATTGGTGACAGGTGCAGGTGCTCAGAATTCAGGTGAGAGGGATCGTTGTGATTGGGTGGTGGTGGAGCCTGGCCGATCTGTTACAGTGGTTACATACTATGTACATATCTAGTTACTATGTAAGTACACAGGTATTAGGGCCACTTAATATAAAGTGGGAACTTGTTTTGTTTGACTTTTGTTTTAAAGTATACTACCAAAAGTGTGGGATGAATTTTACTTTTTAAAGAAATAATACTTTTATTTAGCAAGGACTCTTTCTATTTCTATTTCAGAGAGACTTCTATTTAAATAGATTTCTATTAAAATATGCTCTTCTTTTGAACTATCTAGTCATAAAATAATCCTCAAAGAAATGCATAAGAGTTTCTACAAAAATATTAAGTAGCACAGCTGTTTTCATTGATAATCAGAAATGTTTCTTGAGCAGCAAATCAGCATATTAGAATGATTTCTGAAGGATCATGTGACACTGAAAACTGGAGTAATGATGCTGAAAATTCAGCTTTGCATCACAGAAATAAATTACATTTTTAAAATATATTCAAATAGAAAAGAGTTATTTTAAATTGCAACAATAATTCACAATATTACTGTTCTTACTGCATTTTTTCTCAAGTAAATTAAAGTACTGTATTTTTGCTCAAGTAAACAAAAACATTACAAATCCCACATTATATGGTTTGCAACAGTTGTAGAATTGCCCCACCTATTCCCCCCTCTGTCTCTCTCTCTCTCTCTCTCTCTCTCTCAGGACTGGTGCCCAGCTCTTGCCAAGCTCTCTCTGCAGCGGTTCCTTTGTGTGTCTTGGATCGGGTCAGTTCTCCAGACACACGGCGGGCCTTTGTGTCTGCCCTGTGTTCCTCATTCCCACACTATCCACATTCTTCTTTTTCATTTAATTCTTTTTTTTTCCCCTTCACACCAGCTTCAAGCCACGCTAAGTCTTTGATAGGAGCTGCTGATGTGGAGATGAAGGATGACTGTTTTGTTGCGTGAGCTTTCAAAGGTTGTCACAAAATCTGCTGCCAAGGGACCATAAAACAGTATTCTGAATGAGATCTGTGATTTTCCTTTCACCTTAGCCTTTATGAAATAATTCTAATACTATAGTTGGTCATATACACAACACTTCCACAAGTCTAAAAGTCATACAGCATCAAACACACACAGAGGACCAAATGTCTAATGTTTGTGAGGATGGGGGCCACAGTAGCCCCTTTGAGAGTAGATTACTGGGGCAGCTGCTGTCTGCTCTGACTCTAAACCTTCATGATATGTGGCTTTGCTGCATTTTGCAGATCTAATAAATCTTCAGCTCACCTTATTTAACACCAAAAGGAGAGCAAGATCAGAGGGGCATGAGAATGAAGATATGGAAGAGAGTTGAGAGAGGCCAGCGCTGTACTCAAACCATAAGGACACTGTGAATAGGGTGAAGAAAAGGGTGCTATGTAGTCGCTTACTAGCTCAAAAGTGACCATGCCCAAATCTGTGAAATCCATATTATAGTCCCTACTCTGTTCCCTCCTATAATGTAGATCTTAAGCTTGATATAAAAAAGTAATAGCACACCGCTTCTTGCATTATTTGAGGTATCATTTACATAACATAGTTACATAACAAAGTTTAATAACTTAGTATGTGTTACCTATCCGGTCCATGAACTTCCGTCTGCTAGCCATCAGAGGTCACCCTTTCCATTTTCATTGACTCTCGCACTACACACTGTTGCATATCACCCCGGACTACATATCCCATCATTCATTGCACTGATTGCACACAGTACTGATTGCACACAGCTGTTTCACTTATTGCACACAGCACTGATTGCACACAGCTGTTTCATATCACTCACTCACTATTTAACACTCACTCTGATCCCTTCCCTCTGCCGAGTATTGTTTAGCGCTTATCATTTGATAGCTACACTACAGAGCCCGCGTTAATTTACCCTGCCTTAGCCTAGTCTTGCCTTGTCTGTTTTCTCGGTTTCTGATCCTTGCCTGGTTTCCTGGATTTATCCCTTTAGTCTTGCCCCTTTTGATTCTGTTCGCCGTTCATTGACCTTCGCTAGCCCTAGGATTATTCTTGTGTCTTGCCCGCCATATACCTGTTTGCCATTGGTCGACCCTGCCTGTGTTTCTGACCTCTCTGCCTAATAAAGCTTGCACATGGATCCGCATGTCTCACGTCTTGTCAGCCCCGTAACAGTATGAGGGGTTTGTTCTAATCTCTAACCCTAAACATGAACAATACACTCTTAAAAAGAGGTTCACTGAAAGGTTATTTGGTGAACCAAAAATGGTGTTTCTTTTACATCTCTGCAAAAAAACACTTTTGGAACCTCAATTTTTAAGAGCAAAGTTTAATAACTTAATGTGATGGGTTTGTTCCAATCTCTAATCCTAAACATGAACAATATTAATGCTTTGTTTTATGTCTTACGTTTCAGAAAGGCGGGGCATAGAGGAGAATGCATTCCTTGGGTGTTATTATTGTTAACTAAAATTAAAACTAAATCTATTTGAAAAACATTTACATTAATTCAAATAAATGTTAACAACAGTATAAAAAAATACTTTCAGTAAATCTTCCAAATTTCTTATTTCATTTAATTTAAGTTTATATTAATAATACTATGTTAATTAAATACTCAAATTAATAATGCTAAAACTGACAACATCTAAACTAAAGCTGAAATAATAATAAAAAAGCTAAATACATATTTAAAAAAAAATGAAAAAATAAAACCAACAAAAACACACAACAAAATGACTAACATTTAAACTAAAAGAAAAAAATAAAATAAAAAAAATGCTACATCGAAATCTGCGAGAATCTAACCCATGGCATTGGTATTGTTAGCGCAATACTTGGATGGATTTGTTGCTTACTGGTCCATGTCAAAATAGTTCACTTTCCCTATGATATTTTGCTCCCATATAGACTGAGCCCCTCCGACTCTAATACGGAAAATAATATTAAAAAATAAAACAAAAACAGGTTTGTTCTGATAACGAAACACCTCTTACCAAAACAAAACCTTTGAAATGTGAATCCTGAAGACTTTGATGACTCATTTACTCACACTGACTGAAGGAGCTCTGTTTATAGACAACAATAACTCCAGTAGCAGCATCTTTGTTGATAAACTGTGGCGGTGCTCTAATTAAAAGAGGGAGCGTTTGTGCCTGTTGCATTCCCAGACTAAGAACAAAGTCTTTCTTGGTGGTCCTGAGGCACACTGACTGATACAGAGCGCACGGCGGTAAAACACACCTACCTGTATAGTTTACTGCAGCTGTCTGAAGAGGTGTGTGGGAAGAGATTTGGGCCAGTCTTCACGCTGAGAGCCACTGCAGTTTTATATCACCCAGCAGAGCTTCTTGAAACCATCTCCTCCTTTTGATGCAAGAAAAAAATTGATAAACGTAGGAGATTGATAAACATAGGAGATTTTCTTCAAATAAAACTGATGTTTTTAAAGAACCTTCTGCAAAGTTGTATAACTGATTTAAATAAAAAATAAAAACAAGGGAGTGTCAACCAAGATAAACTGCACATAACCTGAGGCCTCCGACTCTTCCAGCAGTGCATGTGGACATTAAAGTTGATAAGGTAAGGCCGACCCCAGGGGTCAGAGGGAAAACTATTTGGTCCGATCAAGATATGTCACACTGCGACTGATAAGAACCTTTGGACCAAATAAAGTGTTGATGGATTTCGAGATGGATCTGCACCCACTTCAGCCTGAGGCCATCTTTAATCTGATATCAAATCTGCTCATGGAGTTTACAGAAAGCAATTAAACCATCAATAATATCTGATGGCCCAATAGAAATGAGTTTAAATTCACACTAACCCCTCCTTTTCCTCAAACAGCAGGATAACGGGACTATTCACACAAGAAGAGGTGACTTCGAAAACAAAGAGTCTCATTTCACAGGCTTCTTATCAAGAAAACGCACCACAAACAATTATTTTCCCCAATGGGGACCTTGAGATTAAAAAGAAAGCAATTCTGGAAGAGAATTTAGATCCATGGGGAAAAAAGGAAAATAGCAATGCTTGAAATTGAATAATGGAAAAATAACTATATCGCTTTCATCAGCATGAATACTAACCCATCTGTGAAACGTTTGCCTCTAAGGCCACGACTGTGGCTTAATTTATCTCCTATTTGTTTGCAACGTAATGCTTGAAATTTAGCACAAGCACAGGCAAGCCACGGCATTCCTAACCTTAAATTATGGGCAGAGAAATGTCCTTTCCTTGCTGGGCTTGTTACCATAATTTTTTTCAGTTTTAATTTTAATTTAAGTTTTAATAATTTTGTTGTGTGTTTTAGTCATTTTTATTTGTTTTTATTTTTAACACTTCTATTCAGTTGTTATTGAGATTTATTTCAGTTTTAGTTTCGTTATTTTGAGTTTTAGTAATTTTTGTTCTTTCATTTAAACTAAACGGAATTCAGAAATGTTACCTTGGCAACAAATTAAAATATTTACTGAAAATATAATTTTTTATCTATTTTTTATCTATTTTTATATTTTAAGTTAAAATTAACACTAATTTACAGCTAATTTAAAACCGCTAATTTAAATAGTATGCACATTCTTAAAAATTAAGCTTCGAAAAGGGTTTTCAAAGTGATGGCATATAGAAGAACCATTTTTGGTTCCCCAAAGATCCTTTCAGTGAACAGTTCTTAAAAGAAATTCTTAGTCTGAAGAACATTTTAATAATCTGAGGAACCTTTTTCTACTATAAAGAACCTTTTGTGGAATGGAAAAATTCCATGGATTTTAAAGGTTCTTCATGGAACCATCGCTGCCAGTAAAGAACCTTTATTTTTAAAGGGGTCATATGATGTTGCTAAAAAGAACATTATTTGGTGTATTTGGTGTAATGCAATGTGTTTATGCGGTTTAAGGTTCGAAAAGCACATTATTTTCCACATACTGTACATTATTGTTTCTCCTCTATGCCCCGCCTTTCAGAAACGTGTAGATTTTTACAAAACTCATCAGTCTGAAAAGCAAGGTGTGCTCTGATTGGCCAGCTATCTAGTGCGTTGCGATTGGCCGAATACCTCAAGCGTGTGACGGAAATGTTACGCTCCTGACCATACTGTGATGCCGTGTCCCGGCGCGACGAGACAAAACCAATAAAACCCATTACAAACGAGGCATCAAGTGGGGACATAATTACTTATTATAATGACTTATAGTGTCTTTTTACGCATTGCGTTGTGTATCGCGTTGCGTAAACATAAAACCCTGTCTGCATTTGTGATCGGAGAAATGACAAACAACAAGTGCTACCCTACACTGCTCAAAACTCGCGTTTGAATCGTGAGTGGCAAATTCTTTAAATATGAAAACGTACTTACAGGCTGTGAGTCAGAAGCACCAGACTGTCCTTGCAAATTTGGAATTGCCCCACTTTATAGAACAGCCTTTGAGCACAGCCGGCATTGTAGGCTACTCTCTCAGGATCAGGAAACAGTCCTCCGTAAAATGCGCTGCACACACACGAATATTTGGGTTGAACTGTTCTGGAACAGTGTTGTAAATAGAACTTAACCACTGATTTCTAGTTGTGTCCTCTTTTGGAAGACCAAACAAAGTAGTTTCGCTTTCACAATGAAACACAGTGTCTCCACAACATGGCGGCGGCGGCGGCGGCAACAATACTACAGCGAGAATCACAGTTACTCCTTCTTTCTTTGCGTGAACATTTGGCCGGTGTTATGCAAATCTTCCCACACAGTGACATAGACATGTGGGGGCGTGTTTAAATGAGGCGTTTTAGGAGGGCGTGGACGAGTCTTAACTTTTATAAAGAATATCTCTTTGGGTTTGAGACTTTAGTCTTTTTGCAACTTTAGGGATCTTATCTATGCACGAACAGCTTGTAACACTCCAAAGAGAAAGGAAAACTTGAAATTGCATCATATGACCCCTTTAAGTGTATATATATTTAGTATAGCTACATAAACTCTTCTAGCCATGGAAGTGACTGTCAATATTTCTAGCTAGCTACCTAACCTAACTACACATTTTAAGGCCACTCTATCGCCCCCTTGAGCACTAATGTTTGTTAGCATCACAATATAATGCAAAAAATGCACATTAAATATGTACATTAGGAATGTGTTTTAAATCTTCAAGCATGCTATTAAGAGTCATAAAAGTTGAATAAACATACCTTTACTGTTTCTGGCACTGTATGTATCCATATGATGACAACCAGATGATTTGTTAGATAAATACTAACAGAACACTACGTTTACAGTAGGTACCTTCTCACAGTATATAATCAAATCGTTTCCATCTATAATGACAGTTGTTAAATTATACTGACCTCATTTTCATTCGAGCATTTTATATTTGAGGCAAAGACAGATAAAATAAAGCTTCTTTGATAGATTTCATCTCTCCGTTTTCATCAATAAACAAAATTAATGTTTTGCTCTGTATTTGCAAGCTGTGATCAGTTCAGTCAAAACAACTCTGTTTGATTTAAAATGGTTGAGAAAAAGTGAAAGATAAGTGTTTAGTGAAGCACTCTTCAGTGCGTGACAATATTTTCCCCTTTTGAATTTTCGTCTTTCATTCTCATAATTTTTTGTGTCTGTTGTGCACCTGTCTGACAGAGAGGGAGGGCTTTGGCTGTCGGCTGAACATTCCAGAAGAGAAGTCACCCCGTTAATCCTCAAAGCGTCGGCCTGGGACGCCCCACACACACCCCTTTACACCTCCCCTCTGGCCATTCCTCTGTCCTCTCTTCCTTTTTGCCCTCCATCTATCCATCTATCCATCCATTGACCCACCGCCCCCTTCAATCAGACCTGGCTCAAACAGACCAGAGCTACACCAAAGGTAGAGACTGTGTGAACCAGATTAAGAGAGCCCCTTTCACCCCTCCTGAAAAAAAAAGTCCTAAAGTTTTTAATCCTCACAAAAATTCCCCAATGAAAGCAAATATTGTTCATTCCATGTCCAAGGAGGACCTGAAAGAAACCACAGCAAAGTAAAAGAAAGAGACTACTTAGCGCTGATAATTATCATTGTTAAGCATTAATATGACTTGATGTTTAATTGTGAAACACAAAGGGAGATTTTTGGCAGAATGTCCAAGCTGCACTTTTACATACAATAAAAGTAGCTTTTGGTCTTAACCCCCCCCCCAAATAATAATAATAAAACAAAATAATAAATAAATAAATACATTTTAGTTTTCTGCATTCATACAATAGGCTTTAACACTGCAGCTTTCAATTTCTGATTTGCAGTTCAATATATTTAAGCTTGCTTCGTAACCATTTTTTGATATCATACCAGATGCAACGTGTCCACACTCAAAAGTTTAATTATGCACATTCAGAAATTGAGAAAATGTGTAAAGGCTAACTTTGTGTAAAATTTGAATGAAAAAAAAATTAACGTTGACTATTAGCCCAATAATTAGGAAGAAAATAATACTGTGTTGGAACTAAATGAGGGTGAGTGAATCATTAAAAAAATGTAATTGAACTATTTCAGTATAAACTTTATCCTTTTGAATAACTTTATCTGAATGAAGTTTGAAAACGCACATTATTTATAAAATAATACTACATTGGAACAAAATGAGGGTAAATCATTATTTTTATTTTTTTTTGGTGAACTATTCAATCAAATTCTACATATAATTAGGCTGACAGAGAAAATCTGCATTTCTAATTAATTACTGAAGAAAAGCATCCCTTTGCAATATGTCTGTTTTAACTTGCTAAAGACTGTAGTTCACAGTGTTTCAGTTTTATGATTCTCTCTCTCTCTCTGTGTGTGTGTGTGTGTGTGTGTGTGTGTGTCAAAGTCCCGTCTTTTCCCCCATCCTTAAAATATTACTCACACAAAAAGCTCTTTATCTCCCTGGGAAATTCTGATGTCCGGGCAGATTTTGCTCTTGGCATCCTCCCCACTCTGCTGGATATGAAACTGGGTGGGGGGGGGGAAAGAGAAGTTTGAATATACATGACAAACTTGTGTTTGCGTCAACAGTCTTTTTCACAGGTTGTCTTTTCCCTTTACTGACACAGTATTTTAATCTCAAACTCTAGTCTTGAACAAACCGGAGCACTCGATCTAAGCTAAAACAGCGAGAGCTTCCGGAGTGATTTTGGTGGATTTACATCAGCAAATATTTGACAAGATTCAGCTTTAGTTAACTGTTGTCTTATTGATATTTATCTGGAAATTAAATTATTCATTAAGCTTCTGCAATTAATTCAACCTAAATGTGCAAACTCCACTCAAACGTTGATTTGTCGATCATTTCAGCATAAACTTATTTCTTTTTAATCATTTTTAACTGAATAAAGTTTGAAAATCCACTACTGATTTAAACTCATAGAACTGAAAATCAAATAGCAGTGATGACATCATCGTAATATTTGCATACAGGTTTGCAATTGGTCTTTTCTTTGTTACATCTATTAAAGGACCCATATTATGCCCCTTTTTACAATATGTAATATAAGTCTCAGGTGTCCCCAGAATGTATCTTGCTGCTCCCCATCTCCTTTTCCAGAATAGAGCTGCACCATTACAGCTCGTACCTGCTAAAAACATCTTTTTTGGTTCTGATTATCATGTTTATCGTGGTGAAATCATGCGTTTTAAACCATAGTTTAAACTTCTTATGTATGGTTTTCTGAGTGCACACGTACAGAAAGCAGCTGTCACACAGCATGTGAGTACTAAACTAAGTTCTCATTCACACACAAGTTTACGTTAAAAACACACATGAGTTACAAAAACAGTCGGTTATGTCTGTGAAGGTAAGCAGCTGGGAAATAAATCGCATGTTTATTTTAGATCAGTGTGGCAGCAGGAAATAAATCAATAAATCCACTGCTGTCTTGTCTGCTCTGATGCTGGGACTGTAAATAGTGTTCTGTGCTCGTCTGTGCAGCCAAAGACAGAACAGTTAGCATGTTTTGCTCAAACTTTTGCCATGGCATTAGAACTGGTACACCGTTGTCGCTTGCGAAAACACAATGACGGCGCCGTGGGTGGAAATTTACAGATTAAGGGGCGGTAATATTATAATGAGATCCCTTTGCAACGTCACCAAGGGAGCGAAATCAGACGCGCTCGTTTTTTCAGACGCTTGCAGAAAAAGGCTTACCAAAACAAAGTTACTGGGTTAATCTTTTTCACGTTTTCTTGGTTGGTAGATGCACCGGGGACCTGATTATAGCACTTAAAACCTGGAAAAGTCAGATTTTCATGATATGTCACCTTTAAACCATATAGCTGGTGTCACGCTGACTCCGTTCCAAAACCTAGCGAGCTCCCTACATAGGCAACATCTATAAATTTAACAATTTCTTTAATAGAACACTAAGCAGTTGGCCGTTTGTTAGTTGATTTGGAAGCAAAACCCCATCTCCTGTTTTATTTTCTGCTCTGTGTTGGTTCAGACCTGCTTCACAGATGTTCAAATTATCTCTACAGATTTCAAGCATTCTTAACGGTCCACAATAAAGTGTTTACTAGTGAGTAGCTCTGGTTTTGGCAGGGACTTGTTTAGGACTGACCTTTACGTTCAAACATAGTTATCAGTAATCAGCACAGGGGAATTAGAGAGATGGGAGGGAAGATATGAAACCTACAATAGAAATAAGAGTGCCATCTCCACCTGATCAACTCAGTTACATAAAAGCCAGTGAAGTGTGTGGGATGTGCTGCGCTTTTCATTTTCTAAAGACCATTGTTTCATCGCACAGATACAATCAGCAATACTTCAGGAACCTCAGGAATTTGCTCGAAGGCTAAAAAGAAATCCTATGGAGGTGTTGTTATTTTATCAAAATGTTTGTAGCCACTTAAAGGTCTGCATGAAATAAGAATATGCATGTTTAGGGTATAAGAATGCTCATTTTGTGCAAATTGAAGTAAAAAGCAAAATAAATGACACCAGCACATGGCTCCAAATTATTCAGGAACAAGACAATAAATAGATACACGTAATGTTTGCGCAAAAGAGCATGCGGTACAGAAAACCACTCATAAACAGGTAACCTCTGCAGAGCAGGCTGGGTAATCAGTGTGTTTGCTCACCTATTAGGTCTCTCATCTGATGTGTGAGGAACCTGGGTCGTGTTCTCTCAGGAGAGTCTTTCCCTGATGGAGGGAGAACAGGAGAGAGAGAGAAATGAGGGATGATTAATTAAAATCCCTAGTTCCACTGTGGGATGAAACATAGCCTTGACTTGGAAAAGTTAATAAGAAATAAATTATGAAATGCATGAAATGTACTGCAGGCTTACTACAGGATGTCCTGCCAATTAAATGTAAGAAATAACATTTCATTATCATATAATGAACAACCTGGAAAATTTACTTTTCACTTACTTGTACACCTAGTTTCCCATATACCATATACAGAAGCACTATACAAACAGACTGCAGCCACGTGAATGATTAAACATGATTAGTGAAGGTTTGAATTGTGCAGTTTGTCAGAATTTGGGTGACTGACTATGAAAATGGCAGAGAGGGAAAAAATGTGCTTTTGGAAAAGTGTTGCTCTTAATTATTAAAGCTAACATTTGCACAGCAAACATACACGATGTCTGTCCACAAACTCTCCCTTGTGAACAGCTTTTTGTTTTGTTTAGTCCTTCACTTGCTTTGCAATACAGATTGCAGTATTTCAACAACCTTAGCCATTAACCGTGCAGTACCGTATGCAGCAAGTCTGTTGGATAGCCTACTGCAACGATGAAAAGTCATGAGGACAGATACATGTGTTCTAATTAACAGGTCAACATGTGTTGGGAATTTTAAGAACTATGTTAGCCCAGTTGAAAAAAACAGCATATGCCATCATTTGAGCTGGTCCTTAGCTGGTCATGAGCTGGTTTAAGCTAGTCCTTATGTGCTGGTCCTAAGCAACTTGCTCCTGCTCAGGACCAGCTTAGGACCAGCACATGACCAGCTTAAACCAGTTTATGACCAGCACATGACCAGCTTAAACCATCTCAAACCAGCATCCATGCTTCAAAACCTACCTAACCAGCATATGCTGTTTTTTTCAACAGGGAGAAAGGGCTTCCCTCCAGTTGTCACTACAAAAATATCAGTTAAAAGACTAGTTAGACTAGTTACCATACAACATATGGCCTTTTCACACTTGAATTTTTAACCCTGTCATTTCTTAAACCCTGGACAAACATAATCCCAGGTTATCTTTCTATTATGTTTGACAAATACATTTACACCTCACTTAATAATTCAAGCAAGTTTGGCACCACAATACAGGGTAATGCTGCAAAAGCAAGTCTCCCGGATTAAAGTGGTGCTGACCCCTTTTAAAACGTGCAAAATGTTGCTTTAACCAAGTTAAACCCAGGGTTAAGGCCACTTTTGCCTTGGTTAAAGTTTAGACTTTTTCAAAGACAAAACAGACAAAAAGACAAAACAATACTAACTAAAACTAAACAAAACTGTGATAACTTGGTATAAGCTGCCATTTTTATATTGTCATGAAAAATCTTACAACAAATCTGAAAGCTTTGTTTGAAGAACATCCCATATTAAATTATTATAGTGGCATACTTTATGAACATAGTATTTAAACAGAAACCATGGTCAATTTAAACAGTTAAAACATCGAAGCAAATCTTTAAAGGGAAAAATAACAGGCAAAATGTTTCATACTGTAGGCTACATCAGGGTTCCTCAAATTTTGCCCTGGAGGGCCGATCACTGCTGAACTTAGCTCCAACCCTGATCAAACTCACCTACCTGTGATTTTCTAATGATCCTGAAGATATTTATTAGCATGCTCAGGCGTGTTTGATTAGGGGTGGAGGTTAGAGCTAAACTCTGCAGGAAAGTGGATCTTGTGGGCCAGATTTGAGGATCCCTGCTGTACATTAAGGATTTCGGTGCAAATCAGCACATGCACACTTTTAGTGCACACGACATTAATTCTGCACAGGTCTCCTCGCGCTTCCCGCTCATCAATCACATGCGCCGGTCTCTCGGGCCAGCGGAGCTGACGGCTTGACACAAGTTGGCCATCGATTCCGCTTGGCATTCCAGGCGTCCATCATCTGTACGGATTACTTGCACAGCCTAATATTTCGTGGCACAAGAAAGCATTCATACTCGTTCTGCAGCGGTTTATTGGCTTCTCCGTATGATTTATTTGTGTGTGACAACCTCCCTCCCCTGCCCTCTGCTCCCCAAACACGCTTGATATTTGTTTTTGGTTATTAGTTTTCACTCTTCATTTGCATTTTGATTATGTTTTTGCATGAGACATACGGCCACTCACTCCGCAAGAAAGAACAGGATTCATTAAGAACATGATGAATAAATGATAAGCTATAAAAATAAAAACAAATATGTATTCACACTGATTAAATGTGAGGAAATATGAATGACATAAAATATTGATGTAGCTGTGCAATAGTAATTGGTTTTGACAGACAGATGGAACTAAAACAGTACAGCCATTGAGTAAAGACTTTAAAGTCTGGTCACTGAACTTCTGTAGACTTTAATCAACCAGAAAATACTTCCAACTTCTTCTATTTGAAACTACATTTCCTTTGCAAGATGTACTGTTACCATTATTGATGAGAGTGTCTTAATATTGTCACATTGCTCACTTTCTGTGTATAATTTACTCAAAGTTACTGACACGACAATAATTACTATTTACCCACAGACTATAAGCACAGGCGACACTCTTCTGCCACAAAATTAAAAAAACATTACAGAAACTCCTGTAAATGTCCAACATAACTGAACAGTAGACACTAACATGTCTTTCCCTTTACTGAAAAATGCTTAAACATAACACTTAATCCCTTATCTTTTACTTTTCTAATGCAGGCCCTTGCAAAGCATGATGGGAACTACAGATCCACTGCCCAGTTAGTTATGTCAACAAAATGATTCATGTAGGTTTAACACAAATTTTTAAAATAAACTTCAATTTAAAATATAAGTAGTGTGTACACAATAAAATTAAGTTGGTACAAAGTGCTTAAAAATCATGTTACTTTAGCTAATTTGAATTAATTAAACTGAACAAGGCAAAAACAAATTTTTGAGTGTTGAAATGCTCTTTTTTATTTAAAGGAATTCAATATTTGAATAATTTAAATGGATTTAAGGGAATAAGCAAGACAAACATTTTTTAAAAGTAATCACTCTTATTCGTATGTCTAATATGTTGAAAACGCAAAATATTTCTTGTCTTACCAGAGTCTGTTATGAATTACATGAATCCCGTAAATTCAGCCTATATTTTCAATTTAAAATGGGATATTCAGTAATGCATAAAAAAGTAGTATGCATTACTGAATATACAGTGGGTACGGAAAGTATTCAGACCCCCATTCTGTGTCAGCCGCGACACAAGGATACGTTTTCTGCGTGTATTTACACTTTGATTTGAACGAAAACAGCACATCAGTGCAGCACAGCTGACACAGAAGACTGCTTGTGTCCAGCGGATATTCTCCAAAATGGCGCTACGGTGATGCGAACCATTTTGTAACAAAAATATCCATATTTCAAACGTAATAAACACTTTTCTCTCACTTCCGTTATCTATCATACGCG
>NW_015557049.1:678273-683695 GCF_001515605.1 Sinocyclocheilus anshuiensis | reverse complement strand
AACTCTGACTGGATTCGTCTGAAAGAAGAAAGTCATATACACCTAGGATGCTTCGAGGGTAAGTAAAACGTAAGCTAATTTTCGTTTTTGGGTGAACTAACCCTTTAAGTGTTGCACACTTGGCTTTTGTGAACAGTAAAGCCCACCTTCTTTGATTTGATTGGCCATCTTAATCATTTTGACATTGACGAATGCTGTTAAACCACTCACCAGCCTAAAACTGAACTTTTAACATTTTTTGTCATCCTAACAACAACCAGAGTAGCATCAAGAATATCAAATATTGGGTTTGTATAATCTTATTTTTTCCTACATTTTCACACAATCTGCTTACACCCCACTGATGCTTAGGTTTTGTAGTGGACCAAAAAAAAAATAATCTGAACAAAACAAATCATACAAATTCATATGAAATCGCCACCTCTGAAGTTTTCTCTTGAGATGGGGTTGGAAAATAAAGGAAGGCCACACAAAATGACCCCCGCCTAGCAACCCTACAGTAGCCAAAACAAACAGTCACACATCTGACATTAACAATGTTAGATTTTCATTGACGCTAATGGACACAATCATTGCTTCTACAACTGACTTGCGAAGGAAGGAGATCCAGCTGGCTTATTTTTATGAGCTCCTAAACAAACGTCAGGAAAATTCCCTAAAATGTGTAATGAAGCCCACAACCACATAATCATCCAGAAAAGCCTGTCATGACATCACTAGCAGAGCGTGAGAGGGTCTGTCTGATTAGGGATATCGCTAACACATTCCTGATGGGAGAACAATGCCAATTCTTACTTCCCAAGAGATTTCTTTTTAACAATGGACTATTTCATTTGTATTTATGCATTCAGTCATTAGTCAGTCTTGGCATCTGTAGCGCCTGTTCGCAAAAGCCTTGTTTAGCGCTTGGCACCTGTGCCCAGACACAAGACAGGGCACTGTACGTGAAGTCTTGCGTAACGGCCCACAGTGGTAAGTTTACACAGCTCAGATGACTGAGGAGATACCCAGCTCACAGAGTCCGCCCTTATCACGAAACATCTGATAGGACCAAATCAGCGGAGGTGGGTAAGCCGTCAATGAGGGACAGACCTCACAAGAATTCCTTCTGGAAAAGGAAACCTGCCTGAGCATGGAGGACGAGGAGAGAGAATCCATCGGAGCTTGAGTCATGCCTGACTCTTTGTATTCACGTCGTCCTGGAGATGGCCCTTCGGAGATGTTGATCAGGATTTGGTTTGCTGTCTGCTGAATACATAGCTCTGAAGAAACTATAGTTTCCAAAGTCAGACATTGCTTGTTACAAGGGCACAGAATTTAGTAGGGACGCTATGACATACCAATGTCCAGCGACTACTTAATTGTCCCAATAGCAATAATTTTGATCAAAAAATTAAATGTCTGTTGTCTGCTGTTATGTCCACACACTCTCAGAAAAAAGGTACAAGGTAAGGCTGGAACAGCCTAGAAGTCCAAAGATCATTAAAGATTAAGACTGAAAAGATTATTCAGTGCTGTAAAATTACATCTCAAATTTATCAGTGTTTTATTAATTACTATTCATAGTTTGACCAAAACACTTAACTTTAGGTCACTCCCAAGGGGTGAAGTATCATATCAGTGCAGCTAACATATTAAGTTTATTTCATTTTAAATGAATTTGACAGCAACACTCAGTCAAAGCCATGCAGTGAACACTGCTAACACTCTTTAACAGGTATGCCTGTGAACTTACTTTTGTGTCAACAGCTTTTTTCAACAGCTTAAAGTCCTCAAGAGCCGGTGTGCATGATGACAAATGTTGCATGCATGTCCGCAGTTTGCTCTCTGACTGCCAGCGTTAATTGTAGACTGTTAAGAACTAAATAGTATTCCACAAATAACACCAGCTCACAATTAATCAACCAAATTGTAAGCTAACAGCATTAGCTAGCAGATGCTGGCCAGCAGAGGCCATTTGGGGGTTTGGTTAGCGTGCCACAGAGGGGTTTCCACTGCCTGCTGAGGTGACAGAGTTCTGTGGTTGGCTCTGCACACAGTGGACGGCACTGTACTGGCCAACAGAGCCCTTAGTGCTCTGCGTCACAAGTGAAGCAGCTGAAAAGAGATGCATTATGGTCAGGTACTTGCCTGTCCTACTGCTGCCCTCTCTCTCTTTTGCTCCTCCTTACCACTCAACCATTTTCGCTCACTTGAAATGTTGTCCTGCTCTTCATGAAAGTCCTTCTCACTGCTCGAGCTGTCTGGCGTCTGGCTGTGGGCAATCAGCACCTCATCATGTCCAGCCACACGTTCAGGTGATTTAAGCGCTATATCAAATTCTCTCCACCTGCCAGCTTACCTAAAAATGCATGCCTTTTCTTCTGGAACAATAAAAAAAAAACTTGTTTGAATACACTTTAGGAACTGCAATATAACAAAGAGTGAAAAATTTAAGGGGGTCTGAATACTTTCCGTACCCACTGTATATAAAGTCCATATGACGTGTACAGTATTTTCTAAAGTTTCCAAGTTAGTTGAGGTAAATTGCATTTTTGGGTGAACTACTGTTTCAATGCAGCTTTTCAGGCTCTAGCAGATGTCTAAATTTAAAACATCTAGTCTAAATCTAGTGTAAATCTGGCATGAATTTAGGAGTTAGACATTTCATACCCACATTTCTCCCCATCAAGTCCAAGTCATAATATTAATGAACTAGAATTTTAAATAGGATCTCTATTGACGGAGGACTTTATTCCAGGAACAGGCTTAATCTGTGCCTGGAAGCGGTCTTTAGAGTAGTTCTGCTCTTGTTCTGTGAAGCACATGAGTCAGTAGGAGAGTGTGCAGCAGGCGGGACGGGTGTCTGCAGGTTGTGTTTGCTTTCTTAAGCCTCAGCTCAAGAGTTGTGCTGTCAGACCAGTGCGTTTGTGATCCACACAGACTGTAGCTCTACTGCTAAACATCTCTCATAGATGCAATGGTTTTCATACTAAGATAACGATATTTATACCCTACATTATAAATATAACAATCTTACTGACCCCAAATATAAAAATCATGCCAACCAGTTAACGCTATTAGAAACAAAACACAATTTTGTCAATTTAAAATTAGCAAGGACTATTTCAAATGTCCTTACAAGTTATTTTTTACATGCTTCACTGTATGTGTAAGGACAAACCTTCACACACACACCTATGGAAGCCTATTTCCACCTCAAAGTAAATTTCAGCAGAAATGTTGCTTTGACAACTAACTGAAATAAATAAGTTTGAATACTATGAACTGAAAATGAAATAAAAATAATATAATAAAAATAAAAATATGTAAAAAAAATTGTATATACAGTATATAATTAAAATTACAATAAAATTTTAATACAAATTAAAACTGAAAATATAAAAATAAAAGCTATTTTAACTCTTCACATGTGTTCATATGTGATCGCATGGGTTTCACACATTTACATTTTGTGAATCATCATACACATTTCACATGTATTTCACACGTGACTGCACGTTAAGTTCATGTGATTTTTTATGTATTTCCTAATTAATGCTGTTCAGTTGCTTTGACACAATCTGTATTGTTAAAAGCGCTATATAAATAAAGGTGACTTGACTTGACTTGACTTTAGAAAAACAGCTGTTACATAATGTGTGCATACCGCAAAAAAAAAAAAACGATTAGTCAGCTAGATTATTTACCATGCAATTGTTTTAATTTGTTGATTAGTAAGTGTTTAGCAGCCACTTTATCTGAGTAAATAAAAAATAAGAAAATTTGTTCCTCTGGGTACAGACTGAATCTGATGCTAAACTAAATTGCACCATTAACAATTTTCCCACTAATATCTGGAATCACAATTCAGACTTTTTTTTAATTAGACTTTTTTTTAAATATAAACTCAGAATTGCGAGATATAAACTCGGAATTGCAAGGGAAAAATTCAGAATTCTGAGTTATATTTTGCATTTGCATTATTTTTTTTTTCTCTCAGAATTGTGAGAAAAAAAAGACTGCATTGTGGGATAAGAAGTCACAATAATCTTTTTTTGTTTTGTTTTTAATAACATGAGCTTCCATTGGGAAACGATCCCTATCATCCGTATTCCTACAAACATTTAATTTGCTGGACTCTCAGTGGTTTTTCAATTATTTTCGATTCAAATTATTTTTTTTTCTCAATGGAATAAGCATGTGTATATCTACTCTGAGTTAGTTTCACATACACTCTTGTGCTTGTCAATTTCTATGAAAGTCAAAGGCAAAATCAATTGCTCTTCTGTCTTTCATTGAACTGTTTATGGAACAGTCCTGTGTGTTCTAAAGTGCCCTAACAGTCCTCTAAAGTTTAAGAAAACACACACACACACACACACACACACACACACACACACACACACACTGTCAGTGTCTCATTTATTATTAAAAGGAGCATTAAATCAAAAAAGGACACAATTTGTCCTGTATTTTAGTGTAAACAGCAAAGAACATTTTTCAGTTTCACACACATTTACATTTTGTGAATCATCATACACATTTCACATGTATTTCACACGTGACTGCACGTTAAGTTCATGTGATTTTTTATGTAATGGATAAAAAATATTAATAAATATTATAGTAGTATATAATTATTACTAAAATAACATTAATACTGACTAGAGTCAGTATTAAAAGAAAAATAGTCATAATTGTGACACATGAAGGCGCAATAACAATAAATAAAGTCAACTCTGAGAAATAAAGTCACTATTACCTTTACATTTTTTTTTACTCATGAGATGAGGAACAGACAGCTCTGGAATGACAGCTGTATAAAGACGTCCATCAGTGCATGTTACATCCTCTTGATGAATAACACTCCAGCCGGGGCTGCTGTCAATCAAACCTCTCGTCCTGGAGCCGTCGGCGGTCACCGTGTACAGGTGCTTGAGCCTCCGGCTAGAAAAACTCAGGTGCTTCAGCAAGAAATGAACAAACACACACACACACACCTGGTGAGGCCTGGAGCATACTAGAGACAACTTCAAAAATAAAAGAGCCATGACTATTTCCTAAACGCATCCATGAAATACGAAATTTGCTGGTGTAATCATAATCAATAAAAATTCTGTCATTTATTCACCCTCATGTTGTTTTAAAGCTGCATGACTTTCTTTCTTCCATGAAACATGAAATGTTGGGGGTAAAGCACTACAAGTAATGCGAGTTACATAATCAGATTAGGCTACTTTTTATCAAGAAACTATTAAAGGTGGGGTAAGCGATTTCTGGTAGCCAATGTTGACATTTGAAATCACCAAAACAAACACGCCCCTACCCCAAAAGTGTCTCGCACCTATTTTGATAGCTCCCCCCAACACATACGTACGCAACCCAGGCAACGATTAGTTCTGTGAAACAAAGCAAAACCAATGTTACACCGTGTCTACAC
>NW_015557049.1:644648-677121 GCF_001515605.1 Sinocyclocheilus anshuiensis | reverse complement strand
TATAGAACTCATTATAATCAGTGATGCTGTCTACACTGGATGCGGCGCGGCACGACAAATCCCCGACAGAAAACTGTTGCTGCGTTCTATTCATGACATATTGACACAAATTTCAAATGATTTTCAACGGTCGCTTTGTCGCGTCCGGTGTACTAGACAGACTTTAGCTGTTGAGGCGCAGGCACGGTGTTACTCACCTATCGAGAAGAAACAAAGCAACCTCGGCGTCTGATCGCAGGCCTTCCGCTTTCCGTTCTCTCCAGCGCTGGAAAGCTGATCCGATATTTACACGGGTCCTACTTCTTGCCTTAAGCCTTCTTTTGTTCAGCAGACATTTTCCTCTTTTGTTTTTTATCCGCCATCTCTATCTTTCTGTCGCTCGGCTCGGCTAATGTCCGTCCTGAGCACTGAACGCTCTCTCCTCCACATCATGAGTAGACACGCTCCTTATTGGCTACAAGTTTGTTTTGCTAGTCGGCCTGAATCAGTTTTCTAAAGCGTTTTTGAAAAATCGCTTACCCCACCTTTAAAGTAACACACTTTTTAATTTATAAAAAAATATCAAAGCTACTTTTTTAAATAAGTAACGCAAGTTACTTTGTTTTTCCCATTTACTGACTGACAGCTCTCCTGGTCCCATGTTGAGAGAATTATTCGAGAGTTTACACAGAGGCGCTGTGTAAACATGATAGTTACTGTAGTTCTAGACTAAATGTGAACATGCATTTACTCATCTCACTTGCACAAAAACAGATTCAGTATTCCTCAAAATTAGTAAAAAGTGTGAAAAGCAAACTCAGAATATTATGCAAACCTGCAATAATTACGTTAACACAAAAATGTATATATTTCCTTATCAATATCAGTGCTATGACCTATTTCAGATGCAGCCAAAATTACAACAGCAATGGTCACATACACATATATTTAATTTTTTGATCAAAATTGTTGCTAGGGACAATTTAGTAGTCCCTGGATATTGGCAGGGACATGTACCTACCGTCCCTACTAAATTCTACGCCCTTGGATTTACAGCATTCTCTGACGCAGTATAAACTATAGTATATAGAGTCCTTTACCCCAAGGTTTTTACTTTTACGTCAGAGTTGCTTTAAATCAGGTCTATCAGTGCACCTCTCCTGTCTCTGTTTTGGGTGATGGCTGCAAGTCAAACTTTCCCGAGCAGTGTGGTCACTTGTGGGATACTCCATCATTAAAAATGGATTAACATTCATTGGGTGACTGTTTTACGATGGCAACGTGTGTTATTCGACTTGGACCAACACTTTACACACTCTTAAAGCAATCAAGCTCTCTCCGCTCCTGGAGAAAGAGTGCTTCTCTTTTAGCAGACAGAGTCTGTGTCTGGAGGTTGGTCTGGATAACTCACTCTTGAATGGACCTTGACATTTTTATACTCACCCTTAAAACATAATCTCCCAGAGCTAAATGCAGTCTTTCAGGTAAAACGCTTCACAGAATTCAATCTTTCCTTCTGTCCACGCAGACATCTGTCCACTCATGAGTTATACGACAGTCCCATTAAATGAACGAGTGTGAGGAGATGAGTAAACCTATAAATAATAAAAAAATAAAAAATATATATGAGCGTCACAGCTTGTGCAGACTGTATACGTTAGTAATATATATTAGACATATACTGGATGTACACTATACCACTCAAAGGTTTGGGGTGAGTACAATTATTACTGTTTTTTAATTATTATTTATTTATTTATTTTTAAATAAGAAATCAATACTTTTTACTCAGACATTAGTGATGTTAGTTACTAGTTTAGTTAGTTTACTAATGTTAGACATTAGTAAAGACAAAGACATTAATAATGTTACAAAATATTTATATTTCTAATAAATGCTGTTATTTTGAAATTTCTATTCATCAAATAATTCTGACAAGAGGTATCACACTTTAATATTAAGTAGCACAACTGTTTTCAACACTAATAATGATAATAATAAAAAAAAAGTTTCTTGAGCAGCAAATCAACACATTGGAATGATTTCTGAAGGATCACGTGACATTTAAAACTGGAGTTGCGATGCGGAAAATTCAGCTTTCCATCACAGGAATAAATTACATTTCAAAATACATTTAAATAGAAAACAGTTATTTATTTTGTAATAATATTTCGCAATTATCACTGTTTTTACTGTATTTTTTAATCAAACAAATGCAGCCTTGGTGAACAGAAGAGACATCATTCAAAAACCTAAAAAGTCTTACTGACCCCAAACTTTTGAACAATAGTTTAAATATGTTAAGTGTAAATATATTCAAGAAATTATGCTGCTATAAATATTAGAATTTATAACCAGTAATAAAGAGCAAACAAACTTAAATATAACCAAAATGTTGTGTGAAATTTCACCCCAAAATCTAATTTGTTATAATTTATTCACCATCATGTTGTTACATTCCCATATGATTTCTTCCTTCCATTTTGAAGGCAAAAGGTGGCACTATTTGAAGATTAAATCATTACTCGCTGATAATCTTTCCCATTCACAGCAGTTAATCGTGCATATTCATATGTGCAACATAAAGACACATTGTGCAAGCTTTGACTTTAATGATACTACACATCATTGGTTTTCATGTCATGTGACCAAATGAGATGCTGCGTGATTGAATATACAAAAGTGCAAATGAGATTTTAATGCCATATTAGCTTATGTGAGGAAGAGCCTGAAATGTATCATATGGCTAGAGGACTTTTATTATGCTTTAATGGTGCCATTTTCCCCTTTTAGTAGCTTGATTGCCTCTTGTCACTGTATGCTTTCATATGGAAAAGAGCAGACGTTCTGCTCAAATCTCCTTTTGTCTTCCACTGAAGAAAGAAAGTCATGTGGGTTTGGAACAACATGAGGGTGAGTAAATGATGAAAGACATTTCATTTTTGGGAGAACTATCCCTTTAAGCTTTAATAGAGCACAGCACTCATCAGTCACAGTCTAAACATCTACTCTAACAATGCTGATACTGTAAACAGTATATAATAGAATAAAAGCCTCACAGACCCTCTTAAAAGATAAACAAAGGGGAAATAACGTATTAGTGGTGACTAGCTGAGAAACATGTTTGGACATGCTTCTCCACTTTTACACATGAACAATCTGCGCTGAACATTGTGTTGATGCCAGTGGCTTGTGTAGACAGCTCATTGACAAATCAGAGATGCTTGACTTTGTACTTGCTCAGATGTGGTTTAGAACAAAGATGATTGTGGGTAATGCCGGGCCTCACCACAGGAACGGATGGACAGGTTTACAGATAGATGGTTTTACGGGATGCCTTCCTTTTCACTGCATGACACTTACAGCACTAATAAAATCAGACAAATGGTCTCAACATGACAGTAACATGACTTCAGAATAAATCAATACTTCTCATCTCTTCAAACGGAGAGAATTTGTCTTTGTGTGGGTGGCCACACCTGCACACACATGTCTTACATTACGGCCTGTAAGGGTTTGCCCTGTGGAATATTAAAGGCCAGTATTTGGATACTTAAACGGCAACATGAAATCAAAATTGACTTTTTGGAATATTAATGCATCTTATTCCAAAACAAAAATGCATGTATTTGTATTCTTATCAAAATGTACTTAAAAACTTGCACCGCCTCGAAATGACTTTCATTTTTCGGCTGACATCACAAAACCCTTTGACTTTTCAACTCCTCCACCCTTTTACTTTTCCAACCACCTGCCTCTATTCTGGATTGTGATGCCCACTTGTCACAATCCTATTGATTCCTGATGGATAAAATCAAAATCAATCAATCCTGGCCCACATTTTATTTTCTTGCTGAATATCTTGTTTCACTCATAAATGCATCAGATTAAGGTTAAATTGGTTGCAACTGAAACAATAAAATAATAAATAAATAAAAACATTAATAATAATAAATAAAAATTATAAAATTGTAATAATATGCACAACGAATCATGTACTAAAAAACAGGGAATGCACATTTATGTTAACTTTAAGCCACATTAAAAAACGAATTGAGTTCAGATAACAAAATATAAAACCATTTAAAAATAATTTTTAGTGGATATACTCTACCCTTCAAAAGTTTGGAGTGGGTAAGATTTTTATTATTATCCATGTTGAAAATAGTTGTGCTGCTTATTATTTTTATGGAAACTGTGACATTTTTCAGGATTCTTTGATGAATAGTAAGTTCAAATTTAAAAGCGTTTGATCAATTTTATGCATCCTTGCTGAATAAAAACAAAAGTGTTAATTTCTTTGAAAAAAATTCAAACAAGTGTCATTTGTATTATCATTTATTACATAAACTGTTTGTGAAACAGTGTGATTGTGTTATATTTCCAATTATACTTGGTGTTATATTTTGCATCTAATGCAAAAATATTCAGACAATTACTTCATAAATATTTACAAGTACACTGATACAAAGGTGAATTAAGTGCTATAGTGTGTAAAGTGACTTTCTTTCTGTGGGAAAGTGTTTGTGAGAGTCTCTCAGAGATGCTGAAGGGATTCAGAGATGTTTTTAGGTAAAGAGAAAATGTTCTTTGATGTCTGAAATCCCATATCTGTGGTTTTGTTAGTGAATGAAGCTCTGAGACTCAAGCAGACAACCAGCATGGGAAACCCCTCATGACAGGAGACCGTACACACACACACACACACACACAAAACTCACATATTTTCAGTCAATAATCTCAGCAATGTCTCAAACTGTGCTCAGATTTACCAAGAAACCAGAGATCTCAGTATGCATCAAACATTTCTCATTATATTCTTCCAAGAGTTGCTACCCATTCATTTTATAGCTTTATACTTTCACTGCATGCCAACAAGTATCTAATATGAAACAGTTGAACTAAATTTAGTCTCCTCCTTAGCTATGAAATAGTAAAAAAGATTTGCTCTAGGCTGCAGCAAGTGCATATTTTCAGAAAGACAATCCACATTATACACACAAATAAAACTCTATCCAAAACACACACACACACACAGTAAAATACCTTGTGCATGATATCAGATGCTGGTGGCTTGAAGGCCGTGAGCTCTGAGAACTCCTACATAAAGATGTGTTTGTTTTCTTGTATTCATTCACTATCTCAGTTCCACATATGACAACAGATTCCTGTTTACCTCACACTCCACCTGCTGCACTTCCTGTTGTTTGTGACCTCTCCTTTATTGCCGCACAAATACAGGTACACCTTATCACCGAACGCTTCTTTCTTCTGCCCTCTCAAAGTTTCCGATCTAGCTGTGCTGTGCGCTGCATCTCTGTCCTTTGTGTCTTATTTGGACGGCTGCATTCGTGAAGGCGGAGGCGAGAGAATGAGAGATAGATAAACAAAAAAATTACGTGGAAAAATTTAGAAACATATTGAAGATAAAAGCTCTGCATTAAGGAGTAGAGATAAAACGGAGCTGTTATCAAGATCTGTTTCGTAAAAGAACACGCAATGAGCAAAATCCTTCTGGTGTCATTTGTTTTCCCTCCTGATAAAATGCTTAAACCTGCATGCTTAAAAATAAAGGTTCTTTATTGGCATATTTGGTTCCACAAAGAACCTTTAACAATCAAGGAACCTTTCCATTCCACAAAAGGCTCTTCAGAGTATTAAAATATTCTTTACACTAAGAAAAAAAAACTGTTCACTCAAAGGTTCTTTGGGGAACCAAAAACGGTTCTTCTGTGGCATTACTGCAAAAAAAAAAAAAAACTTTAGAAACCTTTTTTAAAAGAATAGAAAGCCTAAAACGAAATATTTGCTTAACAATATACTCACCCTTAAGCCATGCAAGGTGTAGATGAGTTTGTTTCTTCATGGGAACAGATTTGGAGAAATTTAGCATTCCATTACTTCCTCACCAATGGATCCTCTGCAGTGAATGGGTGCCGTCAGAATCTAAACAGAGTCCAAACAGCTGATAAAAACATCCACAAGTAATCCACACCAATCCAGTCCATCAATTAACATCTTGTGAAGTGAAAAGCTGTGTTTGGTAATAAACAAATTCATCATAACGACATTTGTAGCTTCAAACCGTTGTTTCCGGTGAGTCTTCTATTCATTATATTGCTTTGGACTCTCACCCTGGCGGCACCCATTCATGGTAGAGGATCCATTGGTGAGCAAATGATGTAATGCTACATTTCTCCAAATATGTTCTGATGAAGAAACAAACTCACTTACATCTAGGATGGCCTGAGGGGTTACTAAATTTTCAGCAAATTAAATTTTTAGGTGAATCTTTCCTTTAAGAGTGTAGGCTGTGTGCTTTGTAGACAGCATAGAGGCTCACTAGGTTTTGCAACAGAGCATGTGTGTTTATTTGACATTACATCAGCGTGTAGCGATTTACTCACACCCTTATTGGTATGCATTGTGGCCGAGGAGGACACTGAGGGATCAAAACCATTGTGACATCACTGTAAGGAAGTGCTTTGAAGGGGATAAGGGCATAGGGACATCCAGAGATCACAATGTTAGCATTATTATGTCCACTGGACCTGTATCCACGGCAGAGATTTAAGGCAAGACAAGATAAGCATCACTTTCCCCTTACGGGCTCATGCAGTATCTCTGGTTTACAGTCCGAGACCTTCGCTTCACACTGATCAAAGCAAACGGCTGAGACCCTGGACCCTCACAACGCTGCAAGATGACATTTTCCCTGAGCCAACATCACACAGTATTTTAGTAAACATCCTTATCGAAACCTAACAGATCACCTGTAGTTCAAAAATCTCAGGCAGTGATCTTATATTAGACTTTTTTTTATTGATTTAATTATATTTCACCCAAAATCAAAATAAGATAATTAACCATATTACCATACTGCATTACCATAATGCAAAAATATCTCATTCTCATTACTGTAATGCAATAAATAAATTAATAAACAAAAAGGATTTACATTTCCAAAAATTACTGTACAATATTACTGTAAAACAGTTTAAAAAGACTAAAAATCTAATGAAAATCACCACTGAGAATGATGAGAATTATTATAAAAATAAGTTATATAAAAACAATAAAATAAACCAAAAGATTTAGTTGCTATTAAAACTTGTAAGTAAAATGAAAATAAAACATCCAGAGGCAAATAGAAAGCCTAAAACGAAATATTTGCTTCACAATATACTCACCCTTAAGCCATGCAAGGTGTAGATGAGTTTGTTTCTTCATGGGAACAGATTTGGAGAAATTTAGCATTCCATTACTTCCTCACCAATGGATCCTCTGCAGTGAATGGGTGCCGTCAGAATCTAAACAGAGTCCAAACAGCTGATAAAAACATCCACAAGTAATCCACACCAATCCAGTCCATCAATTAACATCTTGTGAAGTGAAAAGCTGTGTTTGGTAATAAACAAATTCATCATAACGACATTTGTAGCTTCAAACCGTTGTTTCCGGTGAGTCTTCTATTCATTATATTGCTTTGGACTCTCACCCTGGCGGCACCCATTCATGGTAGAGGATCCATTGGTGAGCAAATGATGTAATGCTACATTTCTCCAAATATGTTCTGATGAAGAAACAAACTCACTTACATCTAGGATGGCCTGAGGGGTTACTAAATTTTCAGCAAATTAAATTTTTAGGTGAATCTTTCCTTTACCTGCTGCACTTCCTGTTGTTTGCGACCTCTCCTTTATTGCCTCACAAATACAGGTACACCTTATCACCGAACGCTTCTTTCTTCTGCCCTCTCAAAGTTTCCGATCTAGCTGTGCTGTGCGCTGCATCTCTGTCCTTTGTGTCTTATTTGGACGGCTGCATTCGTGAAGGCGGAGGCGAGAGAATGAGAGATAGATAAACAAAAAAATTACGTGGAAAAATTTAGAAACATATTGAAGATAAAAGCTCTGCATTAAGGAGTAGAGATAAAACGGAGCTGTTATCAAGATCTGTTTCGTAAAAGAACACGCAATGAGCAAAATCCTTCTGGTGTCATTTGTTTTCCCTCCTGATAAAATGCTTAAACCTGCATGCTTAAAAATAAAGGTTCTTTATTGGCATATTTGGTTCCACAAAGAACCTTTAACAATCAAGGAACCTTTCCATTCCACAAAAGGCTCTTCAGAGTATTAAAATATTCTTTACACTAAGAAAAAAAAACTGTTCACTCAAAGGTTCTTTGGGGAACCAAAAACGGTTCTTCTGTGGCATTACTGCAAAAAAAAAAAAAAAACTTTAGAAACCTTTTTTAAAAGAATAGAAAGCCTAAAACGAAATATTTGCTTAACAATATACTCACCCTTAAGCCATGCAAGGTGTAGATGAGTTTGTTTCTTCATGGGAACAGATTTGGAGAAATTTAGCATTCCATTACTTCCTCACCAATGGATCCTCTGCAGTGAATGGGTGCCGTCAGAATCTAAACAGAGTCCAAACAGCTGATAAAAACATCCACAAGTAATCCACACCAATCCAGTCCATCAATTAACATCTTGTGAAGTGAAAAGCTGTGTTTGGTAATAAACAAATTCATCATAACGACATTTGTAGCTTCAAACCGTTGTTTCCGGTGAGTCTTCTATTCATTATATTGCTTTGGACTCTCACCCTGGCGGCACCCATTCATGGTAGAGGATCCATTGGTGAGCAAATGATGTAATGCTACATTTCTCCAAATATGTTCTGATGAAGAAACAAACTCACTTACATCTAGGATGGCCTGAGGGGTTACTAAATTTTCAGCAAATTAAATTTTTAGGTGAATCTTTCCTTTAAGAGTGTAGGCTGTGTGCTTTGTAGACAGCATAGAGGCTCACTAGGTTTTGCAACAGAGCATGTGTGTTTATTTGACATTACATCAGCGTGTAGCGATTTACTCACACCCTTATTGGTATGCATTGTGGCCGAGGAGGACACTGAGGGATCAAAACCATTGTGACATCACTGTAAGGAAGTGCTTTGAAGGGGATAAGGGCATAGGGACATCCAGAGATCACAATGTTAGCATTATTATGTCCACTGGACCTGTATCCACGGCAGAGATTTAAGGCAAGACAAGATAAGCATCACTTTCCCCTTACGGGCTCATGCAGTATCTCTGGTTTACAGTCCGAGACCTTCGCTTCACACTGATCAAAGCAAACGGCTGAGACCCTGGACCCTCACAACGCTGCAAGATGACATTTTCCCTGAGCCAACATCACACAGTATTTTAGTAAACATCCTTATCGAAACCTAACAGATCACCTGTAGTTCAAAAATCTCAGGCAGTGATCTTATATTAGACTTTTTTTTATTGATTTAATTATATTTCACCCAAAATCAAAATAAGATAATTAACCATATTACCATACTGCATTACCATAATGCAAAAATATCTCATTCTCATTACTGTAATGCAATAAATAAATTAATAAACAAAAAGGATTTACATTTCCAAAAATTACTGTACAATATTACTGTAAAACAGTTTAAAAAGACTAAAAATCTAATGAAAATCACCACTGAGAATGATGAGAATTATTATAAAAATAAGTTATATAAAAACAATAAAATAAACCAAAAGATTTAGTTGCTATTAAAACTTGTAAGTAAAATGAAAATAAAACATCCAGAGGCAAGATAACAAAAAAAAAAAAGAATATATTTTATACTATATATTTAATACAATATATTTTGCTTTTTAGGGTAAAGTGTAACTTGGACATCGTTTTCCTGAGATTCACACAGGGTCAAATACTGCACTTAATAATTAGGTCATAGCGCCACCTGCTGGTAACAGCAAACACACTCCTCATAACACCGCACAGTGTCTCCCTGTGGTAAGCTTATGTTAATAACAATAGCACTTACATTAGAGTCAGTGACTTACATAAGATTGTGTTTCTGACTTCGGCAATGTCACTTTATGGATGAATCTCACAAAGACATTTCTGGGCCATATTATAGCCAAATAAATCAACAAAATTAGAAAATTATATGTTACATAAATAAAATTAAACCCATTTATTCATTGATGTTTATCATTAGAATTGTATTATTGTATTCAGAATAAAAAAATCTGTCTGGGCACAATAGCTTTTCAAAATTTAGCTGCATAAATTATTGTACAAATGTATTACAAAACATAATTCCTTATTTTATTATTTATCTATTTTAATTATGGTAATAAGAAATAGCTTTGTGCTAAATCATAATGATAATTAGGGTGCAAAACTTTATAAAGGACCTTAAAAATACCCATTTTTCTAATGCAAAATGTAATTACTTTCTATGCTTTGATTTTGTAGTGAATATGACCCAGACGGGATGTGTGAGATCCGTTTGTTTAGATGGTTAACTCAAAAACCTAATCAAACCATCTCCCATTGTATGACATTGATAAAACAATGTTTTTAATCTTGATCAGATTTTGCTTCCTCTGCCTTATACATAAAAGGTCTTGCACGGATTTTTGTATCTCTCCGGTATCTCACTTCCTCTCCCACATCCTGTGGCTGTCAGAGGTAAACTCATCCAAGCTGTAGGGGAAAGACAGTGTGGCACAGTTTGACTTTACCTCACAGCGCCACTGCCAGCGATGAGGACTCGAACCCTGATGCTATCTGGAGTCCTGTTCTCATCACCACACGTTTCCTGTGTACATCACAAAAAAATGCACATGGATTTCAGATACTCTCAGACTAATGAACTCTGTTCGATGCTCAGCACTGTCAACATTTTTTAAAAATATTATTTATTTACATTATTATTGCTTTTTTATTTTTTTTTTCACCTTCAGCTTTTGGAAAGGCATAATACAAACTAGACATACACCATGGTATGTCCAAAACCATGATAACAGCATGTCACTTTGGGATTCTTTTTATTTATTTTAGTGTTCAAATGTTTCCATTGAACATATTCTAATGATCAATGTTTATCATAAGGTTCTTTTGACGCTTTCAGGTTTTCAGTAATCAGTCATCGTACGCAAGAGGGCGCAATTGTACAAACGAAGTTCGATAAGCGATTTCATTATTACGTGGATAAAAGTATAAAACACATATAGAAGGTATCCAGTTTAATATAGTTAAAAAGTGATGTTTGTTATGAACAACTCCTTTGTTTTATGTTATTTTTCTCAGACGCAGAGTCTTAAGAGAAGCGAATTTACGAATCCTTCAGCAGACCGAGCGATTGTTCAGCTCATGAATATTAATTTTCTTGTTTTTTTTTAACTTGATTTACTGGCTTCTAGCGTTTGATCACGCAACCTCATTAACATTCATATCCCAGACATTTACCAAAGCAAGATTGGCAAATTCACTGAGCAGCCTCAGTCAATGTCCGCCAATCAGCCAGCGATGGGCGGGGTTTTCCACGGTCTGCGCGGAGGTGGGCGGGGTTGTACAGGTAGTGTTTTACACTCACGCGCTTCGTCCAAACAAGAGTTGATTCACCCACTGGGACGCACATTGGACAAGCTCAGTCACATAGCGGACCTCGTTAATTCCTCGTCTCTCTGGAAATGTCAAAACAGCACGTCTGATAATGTTGGGAAGAAAAGTACCTGGGTCAGGTGTGCTGAGCGCAGCTGCTGTAGGAATGGACCGGAGGAGGACAGGAGAGAGACTGCACGCAGCGCTGGCCGGACTGCAAGAGCTGCATTTCCTCCGGGACAAACAGAGTGCCATGGTGCACTGGGCTCTGACCCTGAACAGCGAGGGCTCCAAGGCATCAAAACACGAGAACGTGAGCACAGAGGAGCTGAGACTGGAGGCAGCACTTACTCTACTCAAACAACAGCTGGTAAGACATCTTAATAGTAATGTTGATGAAAGTATTTGATTTATTTTGGTGACAATTGTATGCAGTGGAAAAGTTTATTTATTTTCATTTTTTTGCTAACATATGCATATTTCAATTGCCTTTGCATTTAATAATAAAACAGTGTGAATCAGTGAGTCCAAAATTGGGCTCTGTGTTTTCCAGCTGAGTTAAATCAATCTTATTGATATTAATAATAATCAATAATAAGCCATTTAAATATTATTATAGGTATCAAATATAGTATTTGTGTTATGCTTTTACATCTTTTATTTGCCTTTTATGGAGCTTTGACAAAGACATCTTAGAAAAGCAAACTGGATTCAACAGTTCTAGTCATATGACTATTCACACCAGCCAAGAAAAAAAATGCTTATGACATCAAGATAAAATGTCCTTTCATTTATAGCTGAAAAAACCATGTAAAATACATTAATGACTCTTTTAAAACACGTAAATCTAAATTTTGGTTACAAATGTGGTAACAAAGAACAGAGCTGATGTGATAATTTTGAATGGATATAGATAGATCTACCAGATGTTTTCTGTGATTTAGTCAGTTCTTACATTATTGAGTGGATTTTCCAGCATCAAATGAGAATCTTTGCATAAAGCCTGCATTCCCATGTGCTCTTACTGTAGTGAGGATTGACTGGTGTATTTTGTGCATGGTTTTGGCAGTGCCCTTGATGACTGAATCCAGTGCTGAATTACAGGCTCAGCTGGGGGTCATATAGTGAGTGGTTATAAATCAAGGGCTCTGAGGGGGGCCAGTCCGTTTCTGATGATTAACTCAATTTAATGAGAATGTGGAACTGTGGCCCAGTCGGCGACACAGATTTGACCCCGTAGCCGATGCATGTTTGAACCTTCTGGGCTTTTGTTGAACCCTTCTAATGCTTGACAGTCAAAGTGACTCTGGTCTCTAGACATATTAGAGACAGGCAGTAGTGTTCTTACACCATTTAAAGGTGACATATCATGAAAATCTGACTTTTCCAGGTTTTAAGTGCTATAATCAGGTCCCCCGGTGCATCTACCAACCAAGGAAACGTGAAAAAGATTAACCCAGTAACTTTGTTTTGGGAAGCCTTTTTCTGCAAGCGTCTGAGAAAACGAGCGCGTCTGATTTCGCTCCCTTGGTGACGTGGCAATTTCTGTCCGTGTGCTTCGGATGTGTGCTCTCAGAAAACCGTATATCAGAAGTTTAAACTCATATGGTTTAAAACGCATGATTTCAGAGCGATAGACATGATAATCAGAACCAAAACAGATGTTTTTAGCAAGTACAAGCTGTAATGGCAGCTCTATTCTGGAAAAGGGGGCGGGGAGCAGCAGCTCATTTGCATTTAAAGAAACAGGCCCGAAAAACAGCGTGTTTCTGCTTCCACTCAAAATAAGCATTTTCAAAATGATATAATAAATGATCTGTGGAGTATTTTGAGCTGAAACTTCACAGACACATTCTGGGGACACCAGAGACTTATATTACATATTGTATAAAGGGGCATAATATGTCTCATTTAAATGAATCACAAAAAGGCATCTTTTTTTCCAAAGCACAAGGAAATTGCACAGTTGATGTCATCTACAATAAGAGCTCCAACAATGTTGATGTATATGTGCACTAAGATTCGGATATGCTGTTTGTAAGTCCACTTCCTAAAATTAACAGAAAACTAAACAAAATATTTATACATTTTGTTGTCTCTGTAAAGAAATGTCCTGAAAATGTCATTAAGATTTTCGTTGTAAATTACATTTTTCAAGCTGTGCTCTGCTCTAAATTATTTCGTCAGCTAGAAATAACTCATTGTGCAATTTTAAAAAGAAGGGATTTATTCGTCAAAATGACTAGAAACCCTGAGAAAACATCTGGCAGGTCTGCTTTTATATTTACTCAAATATCAGCACCCAGTTGCAACAAACCCCTTAAGTTAAGAAAACCCTTCATTATAATATTAACCGTATTATCAATAAGGATTTTCTCAGTTTAAGTGGTTTGTTTCAGCCGGTTGCATTATCCACACAACCATAGTTCACAGTAATACCCTCAGATAAAATTGGATTTATGTTCCTCATTGTTCTCTTTCACTAACCGGCAAGTATAAAAAAGACAAATTAAAATTTGTGCATTGTCAAAGTTTGGCACAGGTGTGACTCTTTACTTTGCAAAGCTGGTTTACAGTCAACCATTATTGATGTTCTATGACTAGAAACCCTGAGAAAACATCTGGCAGGTCTGCTTTTATATTTACTCAAATATCAGCACCCAGTTGCAACAAACCCCTTAAGTTAAGAAAACCCTTCATTATAATATTAACCGTATTATCAATAAGGATTTTCTCAGTTTAAGTGGTTTGTTTCAGCCGGTTGCATTATCCACACAACCATAGTTCACAGTAATACCCTCAGATAAAATTGGATTTATGTTCCTCATTGTTCTCTTTCACTAACCGGCAAGTATAAAGAAGACAAATTAAAATTTGTGCATTGTCAGAGTTTGGCACAGGTGTGACTCTTTACTTTGCAAAGCTGATTTACAGTTAACCATTATTGATGTTCTGTATTTGGCATGTCATTTCCTCTTATTCCTATACATTTGGTTTACACAATAGTTTGTGTTCCTCTCCAGGAGAGAGATTAGTAATCTTACAGCACTTCCCGGGCTACCCTTTATCCTTACCTAGTTAATAGTCAACCGCTCTCCTTCTTTATTTGCTTCCTCTGTCTCTGTCTTTTCTCCGTCGTATAACAGCAGGAGTCATATCAGCCATTAAATGTCTGGAAGCATCCAGTTTTCCATATTCTCCTGTGGTTAGTTTGGAATCAGAGT
This sequence comes from Sinocyclocheilus anshuiensis, assembly GCF_001515605.1. Taxonomy (NCBI): domain Eukaryota; kingdom Metazoa; phylum Chordata; class Actinopteri; order Cypriniformes; family Cyprinidae; genus Sinocyclocheilus; species Sinocyclocheilus anshuiensis. The sequence goes on along the minus strand of NW_015557049.1, from coordinate 662,492 downwards.
GAAGAATAGCTTAACAAAGAACACTTAGTTCTGTTGTGCTTGACTGAGTTTATATACAAATCTGCACATGTGGTTAATAAATGTACTAAACACTGCTGCATCAGATAAACTGTATATGATAATGCATGATATGAAGGTGATTTATTTGCAGACTGAAATTTGTGAATGTGTGTTGTACCTGCAGACACGTCTACACAAACAGGATGTGGGATTGAAGACTCATCTCCAGCAGCTAGATCAACAGATAAATGACCTGAAACTGGATGTGTGTAAAGCATCCACTGAACACCTAGAGAGTGACAGCAGACCCAGTTCAGGTGACTAAACATACCCATTTACATATCACTAATTGTAATTTCTGCTCCATTTTCCAACACCAAATGGAATTGTAAACGGTTTGTTTAAATGGCCTTAATGTGTTGGACATAACAGTGACAAATTACACACTTCACCTTAAAACATTTACACCAGTTTCCAACATTTTTAGAACTAAAGGACAACATCAAGCATTTTTTTGTTACAAGAATGAACTACAATCTAACAGTGCTAATTTCTATTCCCAGGATTCTACGAGCTCAGTGATGGGTGTTCAGGCTCATTGTCCAATTCATGCACCTCCGTCTACAGCGAGAGTCTCTCCTCCTCATCTCAAACCGGTCTGCTTCCTCATCTCCCCACCTCATATATGCCACATGGCCGTAGTGGTTCCGGACAGACCGGTGTGTCCCGTCGTTGTTCTGCTGATGAGAGCACTGCCCAGTCCGATGCACCACGATCAGGAGTGAAGCTCGGTAGCAGTTGTATACGAACGGCACCAGCTCGAGCAGAACGAGCAAGACAAAGACCTGTTTCTACAGGTAAACGTGAAAATGTGTTATTTAGGTAAAGTTTGAACAAAGAACTATGAGACATATGGGCAGAATCTTGTTGTAGGCACTATAGTCATAAACAGATTAACTTCTGAAATGTTAAGTACATTATCTTGATGCCATTTTTCTTATGTCTTTCTTTCAGGAGACCTTGACCGAATGATTGCACCTGGTTTTGGCTCCTTCAAATCCACTGATGTGAAGAGCTCCACCCCTTGTTGTAGCCTCCAAAACCCCCCAGTGGACCCCAAATACCAGAGTAACCTGGTATCTGGCAATGGGACAGAAGTGTACTGTTACCCCAGTCCACTGCATGCTGTGGCCTTACAAAGCCCCATCTTCAGTTGCACCACTGATCAGGGAAATCCAGTAGCACTTGATGGAATGTCTGGAGTGGGTCTTGAAGAGGAAACCCAAAACCCAAACGGAGGGTCCACAAATCCCAGGTCTGCTGGATACATCAACAAGGTACTACAGAGAAGCTTGAGTAAGACAAACCTGTTAAGCATAAAAAGAAATGACACTGTTAGCAGAACACAGGAGCAAAGACCCAGATCCCAGGAAATGTCCTACGGACAGCTGAATGGTCCTCAACTGCTGGGTTCCCTTCAACAAATAACAATGCCCTTAGAAAATGCACTGGAGTCTGGAAAAACATCTTCAGCACTAAACAGCAATCAGCAGCAGAGGAATGCACCTGGTCTGGAGCCCAATTCTGAAGCCAATGAGGTCCAGACACTGTGCCATGGCACACACCCAGCACCTTCCATGGATCTCCAAATTAATTACTTTTCCATAAAGAATGCCACAAGCAAGGCTGGTACTGAATCTGAGAATGGACTCTCAGACAAAGGGAGTGGACATTTTTCCAAGGAGTCATCTATGGTCCCAAAGCCAGTAGAGAGGAGATCGAGTTTTACCTTCAGAAGAGAAGAGAGTAGAGCTTCTTTTGGTGATAAGGGCGGCACCCCTCAATCAGATTTTGTCCATGCACAGTTTGTTCCAGCAGGGTCTCAGAAGGTGAACGTGCGTCAAGCAGACAAAAAAACAAAATCTGTAAAACTGAGAAAGAAGAGCTCTGAGAAGCCTTCAGCAAAGAAACATCAGCATAAACACTTGTCTCGAGAGTTCTGCACCAAAACCCGAGCTGACTTAAAACAGTCCGGCTCATGCAAAGGGAGAGTAACAAATCTGGAAGAGTCCCAGATGAACTCTTGCTCAGATTGCAGTTGTAATGGACTTTTCAACTCTCACTGCATCCAGAACAACTCTCACCTTCAACAGAGCCAAACCTCCAAGTCCACCAAGACCCGTAAAGCCCCTGAACCTGTGCACCTTCCTCTAGACCAAGCCAAAAAGAAACAAAGTTCTCGGAAATGGCCTTCCTCCTCTGAGATCCGTTTGCCCCCAGCTCTCCACACCCAGAGATCCAAAGAGATGTTACACTCTCAAAAGGGGGCCATGGTAAAGAGTGTTAGTGCCAGGCCTCGCTCAGGTCATTGGGGCTGTCCTCCACGAGCCCTTCCCCACTCGCTCTCCACCTCCTCTTACTTCAGTTACTTGGAATCTAGATATCCGGCAGCTCCAATCTCCAGTCGCTACCCTCCTCGTTGCGAGTCAGAGTTTTCAGAGTACTCTGCAGAGTGTGCATCGCTCTTTCACTCTACTATTGCAGCAAGCAGTGATGGAGAGTTGAGCGACTACACCACAAACCGTTTTGGAGACAGCGAGTCCAGTCAGGACTGTCAGACAGCCTCAGACTCGGACAGTAGTCTCTCGCTGGATGAGGAGGACCTGTTGGAGGAAGAAGAGGAAGATGAAGGTGGTTTAGTGTGGGCTCAGGCTGCGTTGGGGACCACGGCAGTGGGCTTTTCTCCTCAGCAACATCATCGCCCAGAGCCAGCAGCCTGTCGCATCAAAGCATCCAGAGCTCTGAAGAAGAAGATCCGCCGTTTTCAGCCAGCTTCACTCAAGGTTATGACTTTGGTGTAGCTTCACTAAAGCTTAGGATGGATCCTGTCAAGTAAACCTTTAGCTTCACCTGAAATTTGGGACTCGCGTGGATCCCCAAACTTGTGACCCAAGAAAACTCATAAGAGTATTTGGAGACTTCAAATCCAAAAAATGCCACGTTGTAATGGCCAAACCCAATCACTGATCTCCACCCAACTTTACCCAGAACACGACTGTGGTAAAAGTTTCATACATTGACATTGCGACTCACTGTTCATCTATTACAAGAGTTGGGCAATTCTGTTATATTTTGTGCTAAAAAAATTGGACTTCCCAACAACACCAACAGTCTATGTTGAAATGTATAAAAACTATATACTGTAAATAAGGTCTTTGAATATTTTTACAAAATTAACTATAATCAAAACCGCTGTGTAAATAGCACAATGGGAACTGCTTTGGGAACAAAACTAATTGATGTAACTCAATAAAAATGGCTTTTTTCACATTAATTTCAGCTGTGCATCTTATTTTTCTCTCAAAATAAATATTACTTAATGATCTTTTCCATTCTTATCCATATTGTCCATTCTCAAATTATAGCGCAAATACAACACAGAAACTTTTTGTAAAATTAATTATTATTACCATACCATAAGAATTTTCAACAGTCCAGTCTGAGTGATATGGATTTAACTGAATAAGGTGAGGGCTGCAAAGATGTTAAGGAGAAAAAATAAAAGTAAAAGCAACAGGCAATGAAAGATGAGCATTAAAACAGAAGAAGAAAAAACAGTTGACAGACAGACATCAAAGACTGGACATTCTCTAAATCTCCTTTTACTCAGTCTAAGAATCTATATTAAAATTCCTGTAGTGTCACAGAGGTTGTGTTTAGGGTTCTGAATAGACTCAACACAGGTGAAGACCAGATGGTCCTTGGGCCCCTGGATGTGTTTTATCTTTGCTAGTCTGGGTTGAAAGGAGCTTAACTCTCTAACAGACTCTAGAATTTCATCAACTTTTACTTACAATTTACTGCACTGCTTGGTCTCATCACCATGGCAATGCACACATACCCCTTCAGCACAAATTACCAAGTATTTTAGGACTATTTCTGGCTCTGGAAAGTGGATTTATACAAAAAGCACCTGTTAGGCGAGCAATGTATTTGAAGTCCTTTTTACATTTTCTCCTCAATTTTTTCTAATTTATTGCACTTGGCCTGCTTTGTTGCACTTGCAAACTAAATTGTCTCTGACATTTTTGCATCTATTTAACCATATAATCTTTATGCAGCTTAGTGTGTAACGCTGTGTTTCTTATGGATGAACACTAATTTCCTATAAGTGTATAATGTCATAAAACCCAAAAATCATGTGTTGTATTCATGATTGTGTCAGACAGAGTTGCATCTATGATTGAAAACATCAAGCAAATCATGAGATTAAAGAGAGAGCATAGGTCACACTGTTTTTCTTTGACGCTTCATGGGTCAAGGCCAGCAAGCCTGGCCCTGTGTTTGCATTCACCTCCACCAGCTGTCTAGCTAGATCATCTCACACACCCTGATGTCTTACAATGGAGCTAGTCAACAGGTTCAACTAAGAGGTCATGACCACACACTCCCAAACCTTTCTGTCTCATTTCGGCCTTTAGCCTTGGCCTTCCAATGCTTTTAGTTGTCTAAATGAATTGCGTTGTATTGGCTGCATTTACCCCTCATTTTAAATTTAAATTAAAGCTTGATTTATTAAAACATTTGACAAAAGTAAATTTGTTAAATTACTCAAATATGTTATAGTCTACAGTCATCCAAAAAGTTTTTTTAAGGCTATTGTATGTGACAAACCCTAATTCACTGTTTGCTACTGTTTTGCGTTTTTTTTAAGTTGAGTTTTAAGTATTAAAAGTTTTCTAAAAGTTGAATGAATCATGCCATGCTAACTTAATACCATACTCTCTGACCCAGTTCTGCTATCCCATGCCTTCCTGTTGCGATGTTGACCTTTAACATGCTTGTTTAATCATGTAAGATCTTATGAGGCAGTCCTATTCAAGCAACACAAAAGCTTGATAAACAGCTTTGAAATCTTGTTGTTTCTGAGTATGTTCACATGCATGATACTTACACCAATTATGTTTAATTACTTGAGAATGTATGTGAAATGGTCATGTAAACGCCTTAAACATTTTTCTTTTATCGGATAAAAGTCATAAACGGTCTACGCAAAACCTAATTGGCACACCTAGATGTTTATGTATTACCCTAATTTCATGCTGCATCAAAACCGGTGACCAAAAAACTAAAATTCAGCTTGCATATCTGCTTCCGACATAAAAAGAATCAAAGAATCATTAAAATATAGGGGCTTTAATATAGCAAACTTGTAATAATGTCAATAAAAACCCAACATGTGACCACTCTACTGTTAATGTGTAAAACCAGGGGATTTCATGCTCTTCTACAGCGCAGGATGATGAGGGAGAAAGGGAGGAGAAAGGGGTATTGAGAGGATCAATACAAATCAATATATAAACAAACCTAAAGGAAGTTAGACATACGGGACAAAAGATGAAGAAACAGACAGACGGCTGGAATAGCTGTGAATTCTTGTTATCCACAGGAGGCATATTACTCTGAAGGGTTACTGCTGTTATTAGGGATCTCATTATGGCTCATTATGGCTTCCATGCACAGTCAACACCTGCTGGGACTCCAGCCTCCACTGACCTGGACAGCCTTTGAAAGATTAATTTATAATAAAATATAATATTTATAAAAATATGTATATATTAAGATTATTATATTTTTTAGGTTTAAAAGAAAGAAATCTAATAAAAAAGCTATATATAAAACAAAACATGTTGCACAAATCTGTTTCCTATATAACTGTACCACTGCACTATTTAGCATCACTATTTGCTGATACTACTGTGTTGTGTTTAGTTTCAAAGTGTGCTGCTAACTGCTCTATGTCAATGTCACATCTCTAATACAATGTTAACGTGACAGACAAGTGAAACAGGGTTTTTAATGGAGGATGAGAGATAGAGAGAGAAACCACAAAGGAACAGTAGCCATCCAACAGACGGGTGATAATTAAAGCCAGGATGGCGGGAGGGAGAAAAGCAGAGGAGAGGGGGGATGCAAGGGTCTCTGCTTTCTTTTAGTGATGAGGTAATCCCCAGTCCAAACACACGGCAGCCCACTGTCATCTGTGTCACAATTCACTGACCGTCCCCCTGTTCAACAGATGTCTCCTCTAGCAATGCTACAAGTCTCTCTCTATTCACTCGGGCTGTAATTTTGTGCATGCACAGAGCATGAAACTCGGTCAATGTTGTTTTGCAGCAAAGCTTAGCAAGAAGACAATTTCATACAAGGATCCAGACAGTTCTGAACCTTAGATGTATTTTGAGAAAGAGGGGTCTGATATAAGATAGTCTAGCTTGTACTAATCTGAACAATGTCTGAAACTTTGTATTATAAGCACTTCCTGTGTTTATTTGCCTCTTTGAAACAGACAGACGGCTGGAATAGCTGTGAATTCTTGTTATCCACAGGAGGCATATTACTCTGAAGGGTTACTGCTGTTATTAGGGATCTCATTATGGCTCATTATGGCTTCCATGCACAGTCAACACCTGCTGGGACTCCAGCCTCCACTGACCTGGACAGCCTTTGAAAGATTAATCCACATGGATGAGTCGGTTTGAACATGCAAAATGATTCCTAAGAGGTTATTTTGATACTGATGTTTAAATAAACTGATGCATTTGACCAAACAAGACTTGAAGATTCAGACATGTACACCTCTTAAACAAAGGTTTACACCGCACAAGTATTAATACTTAATATTAAAATATTAATATAATTATATTATATGGCAGCTTAAATACTCTACTGTATATAGTATTCCTGTGTTTATTTGCCTCTTTATGATGAATCGCTTGTTGTGTTCCTCAATTGTAAGTCGCTTTGGATAAAAGTGTGATCAAATAAATGCACAGATGCACATACACACACACACACACACACACACACACTTCTAATAACCAGTGAGACCTGCTTGTAAGGCCGATGTCCTGACTCCATTCACATTCATGAGTTCAGGGGTTCCTGTCCCTGCCTGCGTCCATTCATATGTACAGTAACCAGAAGGACAAAGGATACGGCCGCCCCTCCCCTTGAGAGTGTGTTTGTGTGTGGGATTGTGTGTGTATCCCAGAGAATGGGGGCCGAGGTAAGGGAGACACTGATGAAAGAGGACACTGTGAGATCTAAGATCTAACTATATAGGAGATCTGTATTCGAGATTGAAAAGCAATAATGGTAAATGCAACTAAATATACTTGAGCTTGTTGCTCTGGCAGGCTCTTATAGGCATGTTTCAGGCACAAGTCTACTGACAACATATGATCCTAGATTAGTTTCCTATCCTAGAACCTAGTTTCCTATAGATTAATTATCCAAATTATATTCAGTTTTAAAACAAAAATTAAGGATACTCTAATGCACATTAGATGTAAACAGGGACCAGCGTTCTAGTGTGATTAAAAGCAGAAATGTGAAGTTCATTTTTGGGCTGTAAAGTGGTCTAAATCACCCTACTTAACGCTTGGCTACTTTTCTAACTGGATGAACTTCTTGTGGACTGAGAAAAATTTAGTGTAGGATTTACTTTGAAATACATTTTTCAAAAGTATTTTCTTTTAAAACATACTCCAATAATCTTTTTTACAACTTTGAAAAATCATATTTTACAGTGTAACTGTGAAGTTTGAGCCATGTAAATAGTCTCGTTCTAGTGTGATTCTATGCTTCTAATCTCAAAACACATTTAATCTTTAAGCATCATGTCTACACTTGCAACAGTGAATATTTCAGTGCTTATTGTGGCCACATACTTTTTAAGTGTCTTACTGTAAAACTGTGGGATGAGGCAACATTATTTTCTGTGGTAATCAGCATTACGCCACAAATGCAGGGAATAGCTCAAGAGTTCACAGCGAGCCCAGGGACCACAAACACATCCACAGTGACTTTCACCAACAGGGTGTTGTTTATTAATTTTTTTTTAGTTGCCTTAAAAATGAAAATTCTGTTATCATTTACTCACCCTCAAATTGTTCCAAACCTGAGTATGAATTTGTTTCTTCTGTTGAATACAAAAGAAGATATTTTGAAGAATGCTGGGAACCAAACAAGTGATGGTAGCCACTGACTGCCATAGTATTTTGTTCCATACTATGGAAGTCAATGGCTACCATCAACTTTTTGGCAGAATTTTCATTTTTTCATCTCTTTAATGTAAAGATGCAATGTTTATGTGCATGAATACACATGTGCTGTCTTCCTCTTTGCTTGCCTGTAAATGTGGAGTTTGGGAGAGAGGAAGTTGAGTATTATGTCAGAACACATCCTCGGTTCCTCTGTTGTCAACAGCTCCAGACAGGTGGTGCTCTCCCCCCGACAGCAGCCATCCGAGGCTCCTAACCCTCTTACTGCCCTGGAAGGAGCTCCAAACAACCTCCAGATGTTTCTTGAGCACTTCCTTTAAGCCTTTTAAGAAAAACAGGAAATTGATTAACTAACCAGCTCAATTCTCATGCCAATGTTCAGTAGTGGTCAGATTACTTCCCAGGATCACCCATAATCCCAACTCACTCCCTGGGAATTGTCTAGTTTAAAATGCATTCATGTAACATATCCAATTATAAATGATTTTAATACATTATTTGTATGATGTACAGACCCAATTTTCCAATTCAGCTTACTAAAAAATAAAAAAAATAAAAATAAAAAAAAAAGATACAAGACATATGATGTGCTTCATATAAAACTTCAAAATGTCTCTGTTAGGTTAAATCTATTCATGTACATCTGCTAAAAATGACAACTTTTTGAACATATACAAGACCGTTCAAAAGTTTGGGGTCAGTACATAAAGAAATTAATACTTTTATTTAGCAAGGATGCATTAAATTGATCAAAAGTGAAGGTAAAGATATGCATAATGTTACAAAATATTTCTATTTCAAATAAATAATCAAACAAAAAATCTATCACCGTTGTATCAACAACTTTTTTCTACATTGATAATAATAAGACGTTTCTTGAGCACCAAATAAGCATATTAGAATGATTTCACTGAAGAAAATATATTCAAATAGAAAAGTTATTTTAAATTGTAATAATATTTCACAATTTTACTGTTGTTACTGTATTTCTGATCAAAGACTTTCTTCTTCGACCCCAAACTTTTGAACAGTAGCGTAAACTAACTCAAAGATAAAATCGATATTAATTAGAAGCTACAAAACTCCAGTATTATTACCACGGGGTCTTGAAGTAACTACATATTTAGTAACTACTTTTTTTTTTTTTTTAGGAACTATGAGTGGTGCCAATGCAAATCTCATTGGTAGTGGTTTGTCGATGTGGCACAAACACTGTGGGACGAACTACACACCGGTTAGACATATGTTTAAATCCTAACCCTGAGTAGGTGCAATAATAATAGTGATGCTTGCCTTGACATCCTGATGAGTTCAGAAAGCCTTTTCCACGGCTGTTGTGGGAAACAGATGTGTTAAAATGAGGTTGATGTGCTGGTGTTGACCACATCAAAGACCCTGACCAGATGGTCTTTCCTGTCCTCCGCACCACGTAAGGTCTCAAGATAACAGAAGCCTCAGAGGAAAAAAAGGATATCCCTCAGAGAGCTGAGGTTTAACCGGATCATTCTGCTCCACACCGGTTGATGAATTTTAACCATGTTGAATTGAAGAGGAACAATTAGGATTTCCTCCCAAGCTTCAGTCAGGATTTCCTTCCTTTTTTGAAACTTCCCACCACTAATGAACGTGCAAAGGAAGTTGCAATTACAGTTAAAACAGTTTGGTTTATGTCGTTGCTCTGTCAGGAGTGCTAACTTTTCAAAGCAGTATTTTTTCGTTTTTAAAAGCATCTTAAAAATTCATGCCTAACAAAGAGAGACAGTGTTTTTATTGAAGCTTCAACACTCCTGGTTACATCCATAACACTTCAGCAGACAATGAGCTCAGACTCAGCAGGACGTGTCTTTTCATCTCTCCTGAGGAAAACTGCCCCAGTCAGACACCTCTCTCTCCTCCCTTCCTGTATCTGCTCCTGCACGTGTGAGAGCGTTTGCCTGGGCAGAAGCCATAAAACCTAGGAAGTGCTGCTACGATGACCGCTTGAAAGACACAGATTCTTCATCTCAAGTCCTAATGGACTCTGGAGCTTGTCATCTGTGAACGACACTTCTGTTAGGAAAATATTGTGGCTGAATTAAATTTTGACATATTGTATTTCAAGTTGACTGCTTTGAAAAACAATCTTTGTCCACAAAATAATGAAAATTTGAAACGACAGCAAAGATGACTACTTTATAAGGGTAATACAAGATCCTTCCACCTGTTTTGGGGCCCTTATTGCCCAGTTGGGGGTTATTTTTGAGGGCTTAATGACTGTCTGACTCAACTTTATCCCACTATATATATATACTGTATATACTATATATATACTGTATTACATGTACATTTAGTCATTTAGCAGATGCTTTTATCCAAAGCGACTTACAAATGACAATAGAAGCAATCAAAACCAACAACAGAGCAATAATATGTCAGTGCTGTGACAAGTCTCGGTTAGCAGTACAAAATCGAAAGAGTATAAAAAGAATAGAGAACGCTAGTGTTAGAGGGTCATTTTTATAATAAATAAAAAGAAAACAAGTAGATAGAATATAAAAAGAACAGAGAGCGCTAGTGTTAGAAGGTCATTTTTATTAATTAAAAGAAAACAAGTAGTTAGAATAGAAATAGAATAGAGAGTGCAAGTGTTAGAGGGTCAAGTTTTTTTATTATTTAAAAAAAGAAAAAAAAAAGATAAAATAGAAATAGAATAGAGAGTGCTAGTGGTAGAGAGTCAAGTGTAGATGGAAGAGATGTGTTTTTAGCCGTTTCTTGAAAATGGCTAAAGGCTCAGCTGCTCGGATTGAGTTGGGATATATCCCATATATAAATATACATATAATATTGTGAGTGAGAAGGAGTGATAAAAGATTGACACTGTAAAAATAATTTTTGGAAATTGTAAACAAAATATCACTGGAGTAGGTTTTACAATAAAATACTTCAAAATACTTCTTTCTACTTCAAAATTTCATATTTAATTCAATGTGGTACTTGCTGTTTCCTAGTAATTACTTGTGAAATTTACTAGCAATTTCTGATTCAAAATAGTTTCAAACTAAATTCTACTACACCACGTGTTTTTTTTCTTCTTCAGTGAAAATAGAAAATCAGCTGCTTGGAGCAATGGTCAATTAAATACTTTAGTATTATTATACGAATAAAATTGGCAGCAGAATGCTGTAATTGGCCAATCAGATTTAAGCATTCATCAGAGCCATGTCAGCAATGTAATCATCTTCTCTCTTGACATATATAAATTATATACCTACAACAATATACCAGCAAAACATGTGTTAAGTAAGCTGTGACCGGCTGGTACTGTGATCCACAGGTGTAGGAATGGGGTTTGATGGTACAGACATGAAACCATTACTTTTGTTCCTTTCAATGGATCATTAACACTCAATAACTTGTTGCTTGTCTCTATTGAATAAACAGGAGAAAGCAAATCTCAATTCATATGCATTCTAGACAAGCTGTTGTGAGTTTCAAATGCCAGTGAGGTGACTGGCCAATGCCAGGAATCTTATCATTCTAGATCATCTGCCAAGACTGAGAAACCACCAAGCTATTCGAAGATCATAAGCAACAATAACCGATAAGCCTCAGAATCACCCACACATTATATACATTAATGCTGATTATACTGATACCACCAGACAAACTGGAAAGGGATGCCAAAGTGACAAGATCATAAAATTATGTGCAATTTACTGGAATAGAGCGTGGTGCTATTCAACATGAACCACAATGCATGTGACAAGCATAAGGCTATAACAAAACCAATAAAACACATGTTAAGATGTTAAGAACCACAAATATTTAGGCATATATATTTTAAATGCATATAGAGCATTTTACTGTTACTGTTCAAAATTAATGCTTTTATTCAGCAAGGATGCATTAAATTGATCAAAAGTGATAGTAATTTATGATATATCAAAAGATTTCTATATCAAACAAATGCTATCCCTTTGAACTTTATATTTAAAAAAAGTCCTGAAAACATTTGGTTTACACCAAAATATTAAAAAGCACAACATTGATAATAATATGAAATGTTTCTTGAGCAAATCAGCATATTAGAATGATTTCTGAAGGATCATGTGTCACTGAAGACTGGAGTAATGATGCTGAAAATTCAGCTTTGCATCACATAAATAAATTACATTTAAAAAAAATAATCAAATATAAAACTGTTATTTAAAATTGTAATAATATTTCACAAATGTACAGTTTTTACTGTATTTATTCTGCATTTATTTGTTCAAATAATGCAACCTTAGGGCACATAAGAGACATATTTCTAAAATAAATAAAGAAAAGAAAGAAAGAAAAAGAAAATCTTACAGAACCCAAACTTTTGGGTTAAAATGACATTATTTGCAAAGACGTAATGGAGTTTAGAGGGTTAAAAAGGTTGGTTGAAGGTTAAAAACAATGGCAACAACAAAACTTAATTTCTGCTAAAGTTCAAATCAAACTTATGCCATCCTCACAAGCTCTCAGAGCAAACAGTCTCACTGATGTTGGCCTTTCATTTGTTTGCCATCTCAGTTTGAGTTCTCCACCCACTCCTTCAGACACCGCTGAGCATCATTACTCTGTTTACTCGAAGGGAAAAAAGGAGCATATTCTATTTATCACCTTCAAGGAATAAGTGAACCAAAACAGCTCGACCTACAAGCTCATTGCTCAAACTTTAGGGAATATCCAATTAAATTTGTACCTAGTGTTCTGTGTTTAGTGCTTGTTGTAGAGGAAAACATAATCTCCTCTGGGTCCCGGGATTCTCTCTAGAATTGTTTTTCAACATCTCACAGCAAGAGTGCAGCATGATTGGGCACCTTCTTTACCAAAATTGGGGCGTGTTGGTACATGCCTTGATTTTAGGCTCTCAGTCTCCATTTAGGATCCCACTTCTGTCATTACCTCATCTACTAAAAACAGAGCCACTGATCAAAGAGTGAAAGAGGAAAGACAACACAACTTTGCATATTCATGGGGAGAATATAAAAGGGTGGAAATGGCTGCTGCTTATCCTGCTAACAATCATCCTGTGACATGACTTTTCTTTAAGTGAGTAAATTAAATATATTATGTCCCTGTAGATTTTTGATGACAGTTGGATGTGTTATTCTTGACAAACAAATGATATTGTGTTAAGGTGAACTTGTTAATGAAGCCACCTCCTCTTCAATATGTCATTTAAAGTGACAGTTCACTGTAGTTAGACTTCACACAGTTCTTTTCCATATAAAGACAGTTAGTTTAGTGACCACAGCAACATATTGATTTGAACAATATGAGGCTAAAAAAATCCTTAAAACACACAAATTCAAAAATCAGGAAACGCAGGTATGATAGCAACTCAGAGACCAGCAATCGTAAGTTTATTGCATGTGTTTTTATCCACCTCTATCTGTTCATCTTTTCTCTTTGCTTGTCATTTTGCACTAAAGTGTGTGTTTGAAAACAGACTGCTAAGTTTGTATTTGATTTTTTATTATGTCCCATAAATTCCTGAGGAGATAACATTCTCTGGATACTTTGCTCTGTCCATAAAATCCCAAAAGACATTGCCATTAGCAGAGTGTTGACATGAGGCATGCGACAGCTGACTGATGAATGTTAAAAGCACGACACGCTGCAGCAGTTGCAAAACGAAGATGGCGAGAAAACGAGAGACAGAGAGAGTTAAAGGGGTCATATGATGCTGCTAAAAAGAACATTATTTGCGTAGACATGTGGGGGCGTTTTAGAACGAGCCGTTTTCGGTAGGCGTGGCTGACTCAACTTTTATAAAGAATATCTCTTTGGATTTGAGACTTTAGTCTTTGCAACTTTACAGATCTTCTTTATGCACCAAGAGCTTGTAACACTCCAAAGAGAAAGGAAAAATTGAAATCGCATCATATGACCCCTTTAAAAAAAGACAATCCACACTCTTTTTGCAGCAGATAAGACGTCTTTGTTTTCTGTTGTCAGTGATACACGTGAAAGACTTTAGACAGAGCTGCATGGGTGGGAAATTAAAAACATCTCCAAATCTACCACTCATCCCCTCCAAACAATACGCCTTCATTAGCATTACATACAACATCTGCTGCTACACATTAATCCAGCTCAGACGGATTGTCTCACAAAACTGTTGTTCTGAAGACACTTTTGTGGTATTACGATAATTACTAGATGTTTATATGATCTGAATAAGATGGTGCTTGCCTGTGCAAAACCCGCCGGCACAATATTAGGGTGCAGTGGTTGTTAACATATTGCAGGGTTGTTGCTAGGCAGTTAGTAAGGCGTTCTGGGTAGTTAGGTGGTGCATGTTTTACTGTCTTCCACGTCTGATCACTTATAAAGTTAACCGTTTAACACAAGCTACAATTTGAGGTTTCATTAATGTCTTGCACAAACAGTGTGAGATGAATTGCATGCCTAAGTTTATCGGTCAAACCAAAAATGAAAATTTGCTGACCTGAAAATCAGGCCATCTAAGACTTTGTTTCTTCATCTGAACAGATTTGGAGAAATGTAGCATTACATCACATGCTCACCAATGGATCCTCTGTCTTGAATGGGTGCCGTCAGAATGAGAGTCCTAACAGCTGATAAAAACATCATAATAATCTTTCTATGTATGACGTATCAAATGTCTTTAAGGGCAGTTAAATGTTTTATTGCTCTATCTATACAGTGAAATGAACCCTCAAAAGTTATAATAAATATTTATTGAGGAGCCTGAACAGGTGCAGAACAGCTGCGGAATACGTTCAGATAAGGTTCTAATCACGTAAGGACATGCTACAAAAGTAGCAGATCATAAAACAATGCCCCAGCTAACAATTGTAAGATGAGCAGTGGTATATGCTTTAGCATATTTAGTATAGTATAGTGTCATTTCTAAAGGCTTGTCCCCAATGGGTTTATTATTTACACAGGCCGCAAAAAGTATTAGGACACTTGAAGGAATAGTTCACACCAAAAATAAAAAAAATATTTACACACGACTTCATGTTGTTTCAAACCTGAATGACTTTATTTCATCTGCAGATTACAACAGAAGATATTTTAAAGAATGTCTCAAAGGTTTTTATACTTAAGTATGTAAGGTTGTTCTTCTACAATTATATGGAAAAGAGGGGCATTTTCCATAATATCTTTGTCTGTTTTTATTATTTAATACCTAACGAACGTCTTAAAATTAAATGTTTTACTTGAAAAGTTTTATCATGCTATATTTCAAAGTAAAATGCCACTTGGTTTGATATATTGTTATATAATGCAATGCCACTGAAAAACCTTTAAGTAAGACATTATGTCTAAATGTTTTTTTGTGGCTAATAGGCAAATATTTATATTCTGCATATATTAAGATTGATTTGAGTATTCTGCACCTAATAACTTGTTGAATTAAGATGTTATAAATATAGTTATGCAATTACATCCTCAATCTGCCTCGAAAATGTCAGGATTTTTATGCAATTGCATACTGTTTATGTAGTAAACATATCGGCTGAGTCACACATCTGGAGTCAATTATGTTTCATTAGACGAAGTCTATCCATCATCACATGCAGCGGTTAATTGCTCTGGGATTATAATGTGTGTGTGTGTGTGTATGACTTAACACTGTAGCTCATACACCCTCAATGAAAGCCATTTCCCATGGAGCTCAATGTAAACAGTAATCCTACCGGCTCTCAGCAGGGTGGCGTCGGAGCGTCTCCCCTGCACGGTCTCCCAGCTTGCCCAAGCTGGCATCAGGCCAGCGGCCTCCTCGAAATTCTGGTGCCAGTCTGCTACCACAGTAGTGTAACCTAAAATAAACATCAATGAGCTGGATCAATGGCATTAACAATAAATCAGTCATTCAAAATGTATGTTGCCGTTCATCTACAAATCAGCAATTTCTATAAGCTCATTATCCAACAAATGAAAATTAACCCAACATTGATGTCATCTGCTGCAGTGGACACTAATTAATATGAACCACACATGGTTCTGCTTATATGCACTGTCAGTGAGATTCAACATTTGAACACATTTCAGAAAAAAAAGAAAACATATATATGTACGTACATGAATATATGTATATCCATCATAAAACCTGTCAATACATGTTAACATTATATAAGTAAATATAAAAGATGGGTATATATATATATAAAATAAACTCATTCAAAATAAAAAAGTACTAATATATATATATATATATATATAAATATACACACACACACACACACATATACATATATATATACAGTATATATACACTGATATATACAATATATCATATATATATTCTAATCATATATCCCTGGCTATATCCCTAATCAGGTTATTTAAAAAAAAAAAGCAAAAAGAAAAAATATATATTTTGTTAAAATCAAAACACCAAATTAGACCACAGAAATGAAACACAAAACACAATTTAATGACAGAAACAAACATAAATAAAGTTAAATATTAAAAAATATATAATAATAATAAAACAAGATATATATATGTATGTATATAAAATAATATTATTTCAGGCAGATGTGGAAAATACAGTTCCTGGAGTTGCTGTGCAGCACATTAGCAATAGAAACAAACAGGGCACCTATAAACTGAAGGCTTCAGCTGGAGTAACTGGTATTTTTCTGAACACTATCGTTACCATGTAAAATGTTGGTAAGAGTAGCAATTTCCACAGTATTACAACATTTCCTGTTTTCACCTGTAACCCTCCATCAGTCTTTAGTGGTCAGTCAGACTATGGTCCAGACAGCAGGTGACTCATTTGTAGAGTAAACTGCCCCAGAGAGTAATATAAACCAGACAGAGGTGAAAACTCTGGCACATCCTGAGGGCAAAGCACATCGGGTCAGTTATTGGTCTGTTTTACAGAGCTTGGTCAGTCTGGCTGATGGTCATCTTATTATTATATATATATATATATATATTTTTTTTTTTTTTATTTGGCTCTCATAATGCACAGTTTCCATCTAACATGCATTTTGAGGTGCAGCTCGTTATTTTAATTGAGTGTTTCACTAGTTAGCAGTAAACCGGTTACCTCACCTGGATATGTTCCTAGTGTGTTGGATGTTATCTTTGGAATATGGATATTTCATTTGTAGTCATCATACCTTTTGCTTATTTCAGTTACTATCATAAAACTAGCGAGCTAAGCCAGTAGTAGTAGGCCTATTGACAGTGTCGTGTAAACATGGCTGTAGACGCGAAAAGCAGAGGAACAGACAATCTGATTCAATTGAGTGAGTCATTTACTCTGGAACCGCTCCGATTGATTCAATCGAGTGACTTCGATCATTCAATTCAAGCGATTCACTAGCAAATAAAAAAACAGATCAAAAGAGCATTTCATTTTCGAACTTCGACATCGCTTGTAATGATTTTAAAGCAAGAATAGTGATGGGTTAAATTGAGCTTTTTCATTTTCGAACTTCAACATCGCTTGTAATGATTTTAAAGCAAGTATAGTGATGGGTTAAACGGAGCTTTTTTAAACTCCGAATCAGTTACAACATTGCGTCGCCTCATTTGTAGAGTAAACTGCCCCAGAGAGTAATATAAACCAGACAGAGGTCAAAACTCTGGCACATCCTGAGGGCAAAGCACATCGGGTCAGTTATTGGTCTGTTTTACAGAGCTTGGTCAGTCTGGCTGATGGTCATCTTATTATTATATATTTTTTTATCAGGAGTCAGTAGAACTATCCCTAATATAAAAATATAAACATTTATTTATGACAAATATTCCTACAAAAACTTGTTTTCAGAGAATA
>NW_015557049.1:634685-644561 GCF_001515605.1 Sinocyclocheilus anshuiensis | reverse complement strand
ACATCGCTTGTAATGATTTTAAAGCAAGTATAGTGATGGGTTAAACGGAGCTTTTTTAAACTCCGAATCAGTTACAACATTGCGTCGCAAATGATTCACTGTTTCGAAGCGCTCCAATCGGATCGCGTATCGCGAATCATTTGATTCAGATCAAGACTTCGAAGCTGGTTAGGGAATCATTTGATTTAGATCGGAACTTCGGAGCTAAACTATGGTTAGTGCAGCAAAACCATTGTTAATTTGTGGTTGCCATGGTTTAACTAAAGTAACCATGTTTGTTTCCACCTTAAGAGGACACATAGGATGAGATGCAGTTTTCACTGCTTAAGGATTAACAGAACTTTGGATAGTTTCAATATACTTGTCTAGATCAACTTTGAATAAAGTAAAGAGAGGTTTAGAGAGAGATCTTTGTTTATGTGAAATTTAGCTAGAAGGAAACACAAATTAATTAAGTTACATTTTCCTATATTCTCTTTCGAGTAGTCAAACAATCCAAAGAAAACATCTTTTAAAAAAGAAAGAAAAGTCACTTACAAAATGAGATTAGGAACATTTAAAAAAATCTGACCAAAGTTTCTCTGTGTGGGTACACTGACAAACAAGACATCTTCACCAGAAGAGTGACAAAAACAGCAACTCACTTCAGTGTCTGACATATTATAATAACCTCTAATAATATAATAATGTCTGCTGTCTGCCGTTATGTCCCCACAAATGTCGAAATCAAACCTACACCCTTGCTGTCGGCACATCCAGGGAATTTCACACCCATTCTCCTACACCTGCCCTGCGGTAAAGAGCACTGAGCTCATAGGGTGGGGTTAGGCTGTAAAATCCTGTGCTTGACCTCAGACTAGGTATCTGCAGGTTGTAGCGGGAGTTCAGGTCATGGGGTCATGAGCTCTCATTAATCAACTTCCTGCAGTCTTTCTCAACGTGTGCTTTCATTGTAGGGTCACAGCACATCACACACGTGGATACAAGCACTCAAGCACTGATGGATGAATAACAAAAATGATTTGATTGATAAGGCATGTTTGCGATATAATGAATCAATCAGTGCAAGTCTATGAGTAACTCTCTATAAAGTGATGTTTCTTGTGTCCTGTGACATGAAAAATGTGTACAGCTGACAGAACAAAATTGCCATGATTGTCTGACGTGTCTCTGATGTGTTTTGTAAAGACACAGAATGAGCAGACAGGTCTGTGACCAGGGCCACATTAACCATTGGGCTAGGCGGGGCTGAAGCCGCGGGGCCCAAGCAAGGAGGGGGCCCGTGATTTGCTGTGAAGTAGATTGACGGACATCGGTAGCACCGATCGCCAACGCCCCACCACGCCCCTCACTTTTTAGCGCTATTTATAATAACATTTTATCAGTTAATGAAATTACGGTACTTAACTGTAAATTTAAGTTAAAACCGTAAAACCTAAAACGTTGCTACCGTATGTTTTACAGTAAAATTCCAGCAACCACAGGTTTTTTACCGTAAATTTGACGGATTTTTTTTTACAGTGTATCTATCAGGTGATCGCTGCGCCTAATGTCTGCATTCACCTCTCTTCACTTCATTCTGGTGTAATTTAGAAACGGTCATGCAAAGAGCAATCTTCGATAAGTAAAAATGTCAACTATTCTAAAAAAAAAGTGAGAGAAAAAAATGAGAGAGTGGAAAACATGAGTTAGTCACTATAATCCACAGCTAGTTTATATTACTAAAGCTGATGATGGAGTGGGAGTTGTGGAACCGCAAATGGACCGGACAAATGGAGCAGATAAAAACACAGCGTCATCATCCCCACAGATTTTAGATTAGTTTGATTATTAACTTGATAGATGTATAGTGCTTTTTGTGTTTGAACAAACTCTACAGGGCTAGTATATTCGCTTATGGGTTGAGAAATTCATTTTGTACATCACGATGTAAGCTTTTCATTTAAACGCATTTTAAGCATTGTGGTTTAAAAACTAATTTAACTGTTCAGGGACATTAAGCAGTGGGGCAGAATTCATTTAGGCAAATGCGTGCGTTAAGACTGTTTCTGATACACTTGCTCGTACAGCGCCTGACTGGAGTTATTTTTCACGCCTTGTGTTTAAACGTTCGAACACACATAGTTATGTGTCAAAATGCCTGTCTCCGACCTCGTCAACATGGTTATTTGTGTCTTAAATGAACGTTAATAGTTAAAGATAATGCATGTGCACTAGTTGGCTATTATACGATCCTGGCATTATATGATGAGATTTTAAAGGGATATAGTTCACCCAAAAATTTAAATACTGTCATCATTTACTCAGTTGTTCTGTTGTTCTGAACATGTATGAATTTTATTTGAATTTACTTTGTTCTCCTCAACATAAAAGACGATATTTTGAAGAATATTCGTAACCACCAGAAAGTTTCTGGTCCCTGTTGACTCCAATAGTGTTTTTTTTTTATATACTATGGAAGTCATTGGGGCACAGAAACTGTTTAGGTTACCAGTTTTTTTTTTTTTTTAGATATTGGAATTGGTAACAAGAATTATGATGATTATGAAACTTTGATTGGATAAAAATCCTATTTTAAGCTATATCATTATTGTGACGGGGGGGCCCTGCAGTAAGTCATAGCCCCGGGGCCCAGTGAGGTCTTAATGCGGCCCTGTCTGTGACAACTGTGTTGCCGCAAGACTGAAGTGCAGAGCAAATGCAAACATTTAATGCACAAATCCAGTGCTTTATGACTGTAATCAGAAATTAAGTTTAAATCTTAACTAAACCATTCTACATACAATAATAACAGGGAGTTTCTGCAACTATAGGTACTTTTGGACCTGTGGACTTAAACTACCATCCCAACACTTTACACTAATACTGGTTAACTATTTTTTAAAATAATATTTGTTTTATTTTGTTTTCCCCTAAACGGTAAAGAACAAATGCCATTTTAAACACATCTCACTCTTCTCTATTTTTTTTGAGACCTCAGTATTTTGTGATGAAATGATGGGGGTGAAAACAATATTTTAAACATTTCTAGAATAAATAGGTCAACTTCTTGTCTTGCTAATTTCAAAGCTAGTATTTGTACACTAAACACAATTAACAAATTAATATGTTATATAAATATATATTTATATATATTTTTTAAACTTCATAAAATCTGTCAAAATTACAGTTTATATCATCACATTTTTAAACATTCATATTTTTATGATAGATTTTCATATTTAAGCTAGAAAAAGATCTGGGTCAAGAGTAAAACAAAATCTACACAAAAGGCATTTGAAAAATGACAAATAAATATGAAGGCATAAAAAAAATAAATGCTTAAAAATCAAACTAAAATAAAACTGCACAATAATAATAATAATAATAATATCATCATAATCATCATCAACAATTAAACAAATAATATTTTAATAGATTAAATATGTAAATTTAGTTTAGGTCACTGTCACACTGAGGTGCTAATTAATAAGCGCACGATGACGAAGACTAATCCACAACAGTCTTTTAATAATAGTAACAGAAGAGGGAGTACACTGTAAAAAATGACCGTGAATTATACGGTATTTAACTGTAAATTTAAGTTAAAACCGTAAAACCTAAAACGTTGCTACTGTATGTTTTACGGTAAAATTCCGGCAACCACAGCTGCCGGTTTTTTACCGTAAATTTTATTACCGGATTTTTTTTTACAGTGTACAATTACAAAAGCAAGCGAGGGACTAATGACTTAATTAATAGAATACAGGTGAACTGAATAACTGATTAAACACAGAGGGAAAACTAGGTCAAATGACAAGAGACATAACTAAAGCAAACCAGATAAACGTGACAATCACAGTTTTAAAAATTCATATTTTTATGATGGATTTTCATATTTTAAGCTCGAAAAAATAAAAAAGTCTACGCATAAAGGTGCTTGAAAAATAGCAAAAAATAAAGAGGTATGATTTAAAAAATATTACAATCATAAATATTTTATAATGCTAAAAAAAATATCTTACAAAATATTTTAAAATCAGCCCCTAGGGCATACAAATTGCCCAATAATAATAATAATAATAATAAAATCACATTTAAATTGCTATATTCACACAAACCCCTCAAACTGCCATGCCCATGCATGAATTTCTCATTTAGCTTTCATGCTGATCTGGCACATTCTTGCATTACAAATATAAGCATGTACAGTCGAAATATTGACAGCATTTTTAAATGTGGGAGAAAGTGGTTCTTTCTGTGAAAGTCATTATGGCTAGTGTATAAACAGGCCAGAAAGACTCTCAGCTCACCCTCTGCTATTGCAATCCCATCCGCGTGGCCTAATGGTTAGAGAGTCAGACATGTAACCCAAAGATTGCGGGTTCGAGTCTCAGGTCAGGCAGGAATTGTCAGTGGGGGGAGTGAATAACCAGCGCTCTCTTCCACCCTTCAATACCATGACTGAGGTGAGACCCTTGAGCTAGGCACCGAACCCCCAACTGCTCCCCGGGCGCTGCAGCAATATGGCTGCCCACTGCTCCGGGTGTGTGTTCACTGCTGTGTGTGTGTGTGTGCACTTGCATGGGTTAAATGCAGAGCACAAATGTGGAGTCTTGGCCACACTTCACTTCACTAAATATTTAAGACACCTTGGAAAAATGGAGACATCCTCATTACAGAAACAACACTGGATTTTGTTAATCCAGAAATCGGTTTTCATGAACAGCTTTGTTCTCACATACGCATCCGATGTAAAGCGCAGTAGTTCACAAAGTTGTTCACAGAGACATCTGGCATTTATACATTTCTACTGAACAAAGAACTTTGTTTTTCTCAAATTCTAGGCCCTGCATTTACATGTTACAGTCAATCTAAACATGGTTCTGCGCTTCAACTCTCGCCTTTGTAAGTGCACCGACGCTTTTATTCAAAAGGTGTTTGGTATCACAGCTTGTCCCCACAGCAGGAACCCCTGTCCAAACAGTCAGAGGGCAATCCCCTCACTTCCTGCACCATAAGGCACATTCTCCACGGCAACCCACAATGGAAGCTTTAGAGGAACACATTTACAGAGTGCTTAAGGCTAGTACAGTCTAGTCTAAAAGTACTAAAGAATGCTTAGAATGCCTAGAATTAGGACCAAAATTGTCATTTTAATCATGGTGCAGATTTAGGACACATGTTGCTATATTTCCACATTGCATGCATGAATATCTTCAGTCTTACATGTTTTAACAAGACAAACTTTAATATATTTCTGAAGCAACACTGCATAAGATATATATATATATACACACATACACTACCGTTCAAAAGTTTGGGATCAGTAAGACTTGTAATGAGACGAAGTCTCTTATGCTCATCGAGGCTACATTTATTTGATAAAAAATACAGAAAAAAAACGTAATCTTGCAAAATGTTATTACAATATAAAATAATGGTTTTAATAGATTTTAATATCCTTTAAAATATAATTTATTTCTGTGATGCAAAGCTGAATTTCCATCGGCCATTAGTCCAGTATAAAGTGTCACATGATCCTTAAGAAATCTTTCTAATATGCTGATTTATTATTAGAATTATCAATGTTGGCAACAGTTATGCTGCCAAATATATATATATTTTTTTGAAACTGCGATACTTCTTTCAGGATTCTTTGATGAATAAAAAGTTAAAAAGAACAGCATTTATTCAAAATATAAATCTTTTCTAACAATATAAATCTTATCACTTCTTATTAATTTAACACATCCTTGCTGAATAAAAGTTGTAATTTCTTTCAAAAAAAGAAAGAATAAAAATTTCCTGACCCCAAACTTTTGAACGGTAGTGTATATTGTTAGAAAATGTGTTAAGAGTTGTGATTAATTAATAATGACTAATGCCTGAGTTATAATGACTTATGAGAGCTTGGTGAAATAATGCATGCAAAATTATTTTCATTGTAGAACAGTTACTACAATGAAAATAATTTTGCATGCATTATTTCACCAAGCTCTCATTAGTCATTATAACTAAGGCATTAGTCATTATTAATTAGGCATTTGGTCACTATGGTACAGTTTATTTATATCAGACTATGCACAATCCATGCTTATTTTAATCTGTCCTATACGCATATAAATACATGCTCTGAGACAACAAAAACCTAAGGTGAGATACCCTGTAGCCCAACATGTCAGGAGCATTTAACTACCATACACACACACACCAACCTTAATGAGATCAGTTTAATGGCAGCATGAGGTCAGTGTTATAGAAAACACTCATTAAATTGCATGAACACCTCTCACATGGCTATAAACCGGGTGCTAACTGGCTGCTAACGTTTTCTTCCAATGAATATATGTAAACAAAAAAACTCATTTGAATGTGAAGAGGGAGTCTGGTTTATGCTGGTTAGTGCTGGCCTGGTGCTAGTCAGTGCTGGTCTGTTTAGTAGGAAACTATCAATCCCAAGATGCTGAGAGGCAAGGATTGTTGAGCTCAAGCTTGAGAAATAGAGACGTGACTCCATCTGACTGAAGGAAATCTATCACTGTAAGCTGTCCTAGTCACGGAATATAGAGGATTAATAATGTTTGGGTTACTATAACCTTCTCTCGTGTCATATCGTGATCCTCTTATTTTACGTTTGACCCTTGGCCCAGTCTCACTACATTAAAGATGCCATAATTTAAAGCAGTAATAAAAGTCCACTTACAGACATGAGATCAAATCAATTCAAGAATCAATAGCAGCTCAGCTAAATCTGCTTCTTATTCTTTTGTACAACTATTTCCTGTTACGAGATGTGCTGCATAGTCAGTCCTGCTTTATGAAAGTGACAATGTGACTGCTGGTGTAAATGTGCTTCTGTGCTTGAGTTTAATTTGGGTTAGCAGCTGTTTGCATGTGGTCAACTTTTGCATCCCGAATAATCAATAGCACTCAACTGACATAATCAGCACTTTAGCCAAAGGTTGCTCATAAAGACACTTAAAAAGGTTCCAATTCTGCAGCTCAGCTAAATCTGCTTCTTATTCTTTTGTACAACTATTTCCTGTTACGAGATGTGCTGCATAGTCAGTCCTGCTTTATGGAAGTGACAATGAAGTCGGGGAATCCGACTGTTTAATTAAAGCAAAGCATCGCGAAGGCCCGCGGCTGGTGTTGACGCGATGTGATTTCTGCCCAGTGCTCTGAATGTCAAAGTGAAGAAATTTAGCCAAAGGTTGCTCATAAAGACACTTAAAAAGGTTCCAATTCTATTCAATCTATTCAAATTACATATTGTGCCTTCTAATATTTTATAATTTGTGTTACACTGGTTAATTAAGTGTTGTTTCCATCTTTCAATAGATGAAAATCGAATTAAATCCTGCAATCATCCAGTGAACACAGTCTACCTCTCTTCATTATCTACATACTATATTTTGTATTTATTTCTTTATATTAAACTCTATGTATTGCCTTATTTACAGTCATTTTAAAATGTTATTGCACAATATATTAGTATGGAAGCCTGTTTCAACACTGCATTATGGGAAAAAAGTGAAATGTAAAAAAAAAAAGTTTATAAACTATAAAAAGAGTTATATAAACAAAAAAACATTCAAATGTTTGAGGTAAGGAAGAATTTCTTAATGTTTTTGAACAAATCTCTAATTACTGTAAAAACAGTAATATTGTAAACTATTATTATAATTTAAAATAACTTTTCTATTTTAATATATTTTAAAATGTAATTTATTCTTGTGATGGTTAAGCTGCAGCCATAACTCAAAAGCATTTATTTAAAATAGAAATATTTTGTTACATCATCAGTGTCCTTGCTGAATAAAAGTATTCACAGACACACACACGCACACGCACACACACAGACACAGACACAGACACAGACACACACACACACACACACACACACACACACACACACACACACAAATCCAGACCTCAAATTTTTAAATGTTGGTGCAAATACAAATACATTAATAAATAAATGCATTGCGTTTTCTGGCAAATACATTGCTTTGCAACAATATAGATTAGTATACAACATGACAGTTGAACGATATTAATGACCTTTTTAAGTGGAAGCAGAACCAAGTCAAGACTGTAAAATAACAACATAACATTTTTGCTGATCTAAACTTTTGTTGCTGTTTTTAAGTGCAAATTTTCCCACAGAATTACAATTCAAAGACATAACTAGACTTTTACATCACAGTCTGAAGGATCTCTCCTGCAGTGCCACATTATCATCTGCTCCTTAAACACACAACCACATACCAATGCAGTTTTATCAGACGGCCCCACACTGAGGTGCAAAGGACAAAACAAGGCAGATCTTCACCCCCCTCAGAGAGAAAACAACTCAACGGACAAACCAGAACCATGCATTAGGGAATCTGGAAATAATCAGCTCTTAAAGTGGTTTGAGTGAGTCACAGAATGTTTTGGACCCTGTTTACAAGTGTATTTAAAAGCGAAGTGGGCCATTTCTGCACCATTAGTAGCACCAAACAAGTTAACAAATAAACTCAACAAGTAGTGTCACTCCAAACACGCAATAGGTTTATTATTATCTAAAAAATAAAGAAGAAATAGATTACAATTCCATTTTGTGCCACTAGTCGCATAGATGTTGCACACTTTATATTTAATAGTAAACAGGGCCTGTACGTGACACCATATAACTTCCACATTTCTGGACTCTTATCTCAGTCCTGCGAACAAATCAACAAGTCAACAAGCAGGAACAGGACATAAAGTCATCAGTCAAAGCAGAATATGTTAAAAAACACAACAGAGGAAACATATGTGAGATTAAGATCCATTCAGGGAGACGATAGGATTCCTCATCCGCTCGTAGAGTCAACTGCCACAGATTATAGTTATGAATATGACTGAATAGAGGAGTTTGGGAAATGGGTTATGCTCTGTGAGTTTTGACTTGGACGGGAAGAAACTTTTTCTGCCTCACTGACTTTGAAAAGTTCATATGACGCACTGACGTTTCATTAGCATGGCCCTTTTTTGTCTGTGAATCAAGTGGATTTGTGATGTTACGTAAACCAGTTGTTGATTTCTCAATTTCTTCTAAAATGAATGCAGTGATGAAAATCTAATGATGTTGTGGCCAGAAGCAAGACAAGAAACCAGCTGAAAAAACACAGTGATGTCTGCAACCAACACAAAGTGACAGAAACCAAAAAAAAAAATAAAAATTGATAGAAGAAACGATAGAATGATGGATAGAACGATAGATAGATAGAACGATAGATAGATAGATAGATAGATAGATAGATAGAACGATAGATAGATAGATAGATAGATAGATAGATAGATAGATAGATAGATAGATAGATAGAGAGATAAATAGATCCAGATCACACTAAGGTAAACAGGTTCAAGATTCACTGGATAAGAAAGAGCTGGAAAGAGACTCAGAGATGGATGTGCATTTAAAAATATTGAAGAATTCTACAGCAGACCATCTGGATATCCATATATGTAGGAAAAAACAATGCATAAGCAGATTTTCAGATGCATACAGACAGAAAAAACACAGAATGAGTGGACATGAGAGAGAGTGCCGTGTCTGTTGAGCTGGTTAGCTCTGGACAATAAACACAGACTTTATGGCTTTTTATGATCTGTTTGCTCTTTCCTGCTTATCCAGGTCAACATCAGACAGATGACACACAACACATACATACCTTTCAGCCATTAAAGGGGTCATATGATGCGATTTCAAGTTTTCCTTTCTCTTTGGAGTGTTACAAGCTGATTGTGCATAGATAAGATCCCTGAAGTTGCAAAGACTAAAGTCTCAAAACCAAAGAGATATACTTTATCAAAGTTAAGACTCTGCCACGCCCCCCTAAAACGGCTCGTTCTAACACGCCCCCA
>NW_015557049.1:590599-634329 GCF_001515605.1 Sinocyclocheilus anshuiensis | reverse complement strand
ACACACACACACACACACACACACACACACACACACACACAGAAAGAGAGAAAACTCATAAGTAATCAGTTTGGAACACTCTACATTAGCAGCAACTTACACAAATAGAATTTGAGACTCAACCCATCACAAATTATTACAATAGAGTTGCTATTTATATTAAAGGAATTGTTCACCCAAATATGAAAATTTGCTGAAAATGTACTCACCTTCAGGTCATCCAACATGTAGTTGAGTTTGTATCTTCATTGCAACAGATTTGGAGAAATTTAGCGTTACACCACTTGCTCACCAATGGATCCTCTGCATTGAATGGGTGCCGTCAGAATCAATTAACAGCTTGTGAAGCAAAAAGCTGCATGTTTGTAAGAAACAAATCCAACATTAAGACGTTTTTAACTTCAAACCATAGAGTCATCTATCCATAATATTGCTTTCTCCAATGAAAAAGTTTGAATCAGGAGAGAAATATGCACAGATCAGCAACGTTGTGCTGTTGAGAAGACAACAGGGGATGAACTTTTTCACTGATGTAAACATTATTATGGATTACGGACTGGTATTTCAGCCTGAAGCGATGCTTTATAGTTAAAATGCCTTAATGATGTATTTGTTTCTTACAAACATGCAGCTTTTCACTTCACAAGATGTTAATTGATGGATTGGAGTTGTGTGGATTACTTGTGGATTATTGTGATGTTTTTATCAGCTGTTTAGACTCTCATTCTGACGGCACCCATTCACTGCAGAGGATCCATTGGTGAGCAAGTGATGTAATGCTAAATTTCACCAAATCTGTTCCCATGAAGAAACAAATTTATCTACATGTTGGATGGCCTGAGGGTGAGTACATTTTTTCTGCAAATTTTCATTTTTGGGCGAACTATTTCTTTGAAGATACACCAAATAATGTTCTTTTTAGCAACATCATATGACCCCTTTAATATAATACAACATTATCTTTATTCAATTATTTTCATGTATTGAATGAATTGCATTTATAATCAACAATATTCCTGTTTCATCTGTCATCTTGGATGGATTTTGTTCATTTCAGGAAAAAAGAGAGAGAAAAAAAAGGCTAAAGATCAATACATGCCCTGCTGGTCTGTTTAAATTAAAGACAGGACTTTTAATAGCTCAACCTACAAAGACAAACAAGAATCACATAATTGATCACTGTCTGGTACCACACACACACACACACTTATGTCACCTGTTTTACGTGCATTGAGTCAGCATACAGCATTGTCAAGAGAGAGCCTCTGCATGAGGTTTTGCCTACATTATAGAAACCAAGTGTGCACAAAAATAAAAGTAACCTGCAATCAGTCTAAATATGCGTGCTAGGGTTAAGTAATGTGTTAGAAAATCCAAGAAAATTTAAAAAGATTTCTGTGAGGGTTAGCGGATAGAAAACATAACTAGCTCATTATGAAACCAACTGAACTCAATGGAAAGTCCCCACCATGACCGAAAACAAATGCGTTTATGCTCTGGAAAGCTGTGAAGTTGCCAACACATGATCCAGGCCGGAAGTGTTTGGATTTTGATAGGATTTATATTACAACCTTTAATAACAATACCTGAAATACTAGAAATATATAATCTGATTATGTATTCATATTCATTTTGATCAATGTAGTTAATGAATGAAACATCATATATTTTGATAGGATCTATATGCAAAACATTTAATAACAATACCTGTATTGCTAAAAATACATAATCTGATTACAATTATATTCATTTTGGATGGATTGTGGAAAGAAGTTGTTGCAGTCTGGCTGTGAGGGCCCAAATGATTGGGTACCTTTTTCCAGATGGCAGGAGTGTGAAGAGTGTGTGTGATCGGCCACAATGCTGGTGATTTGCTGATGCAGCGTGTTGTGTAAAGGTCTCTGGAATCTTGCACATTTTCGATGAGATTTTGACATGAAAAAAGCATAACACACATTAGCTTATCTCAACTTTGACAAAGTCAATAACAAACTTAAAATGCTCTAGAGTAACGTGACGTAAACCCACGAACAAGAACTGTAATAGAACAAAGCATTAATTATATTAAAAATAATACATTTGAAACATAAAGTGGCTTCATCACAAAGCCCATTTCCAACACCCAATCTAAAACGTAATCGAACTGTCTGCATAAAAATACTAAAAACAATAAAAGATAACAACTACTTTAACCTTCAGTAGTAAAATGTGAAAGACATGCACATAATAGATATTTATAAGATAACCATTTAACTTAATATATAAATTAATAGTTCACCACATAAGAGACACTTCCGGCCTGGTTCGTGTGGCCTGAAACGTGTAGCAGGATACTACTACATTGCTTTGCTGCTAAACATCCTTTAGAATGAATCACGTCATTTGCTGGTGATATAACACTATTATAATCCAAGACAAATATCCGTAATAGGTTGGACTGTTTGCTGAAACTTCATCATAAGATCAAATACAGCTCTATTGTGATGGGTTTTTTATGATTATGACTGTGAAGTGAAATTGGCTGGTTAAGAGATACATCATTTGAATGTCACAGTTTAATAAAGATTTATAGTTAGTTACTAATTTGCTAATTATGAGTTGCTAGTAATTTGCTAGTTTTTATGAGTTGTGATTTATCATCCCCATTCATGCATATTATTGAACTTTTATTTTATATCAAGGTCAAATGATTGAAACCAAAAGGTCATTGGCAGCTGCACTGATCTGAGACAAAGAGATACAATCATTCTAGTGGATTATTATATTAAAACACCCTGTAAGACAGAGCTTTATACTTGTATGGACTCCAGCAAATATACACAGTGCGACACTGTAAACATCACAGAGCTGATTAAACCCTTCGCTTACTTACTGATGTTTGTGTTGTGGACTCTTTTCAGTGGAAAGGAGCTAAAGCCCGCTTGAAAAGTCGCTGATTCTCAATAAAACTTTTTTCATGGATACACACACACACACAAATATATAGTCATAATCACTGACAGCCACTCCAGTCAGTTACACCTAATTACATGAATGTTTGTGAAGTATATGAAGAAAGAGAGAGAAGTGGAGGAAGGACATGTATTCTATTTACCCAAATTTTATTCAAACCTGTCAATGTAGTTATGGTGTTTATTGAGAATGTTTTCATCTGAATTAGTTGATTTGGTCCAGCCAATAATTCACTGTACTAGCTTCACAGGAAGTCCAGTGCACTCTAGTGTGCATAAAGAAATACTACACAATAATACATCTGATTTGATTAATGAGGATGAAGAAATAAACAGCTGTTAGACTACAGCTCTCATATAATGTAATGCCTTTGGTTTTTACTGAGAGCTGCACATCGAGACATTTCCCTTTACTCAGAAATACAATTGAGATACAATAAATTGGCAGTGTGACTGAATATGCGCGCTTTAAAAAAAAAAGTCAAATGCAGTTAATTTTTACCTTAACTTTGTATTCTATTATTTAAATGTACAATATACCAGGGACATCCGCATTGATTCAACAGTTAAATCAGCATAGAAAGCGTAAAGGTGAAGTGTGTCACTTCTGAACCATTAGTGGTATAAAATGGAAAAGTTACCAGTTTGAGAAGCCAGTAACCAATGATGTGGGTTTGACCAATGAAAGATGGACATGTGTTTTGACAGTGATCAATATTTTTTTCAATTCTGTTTAGTGCTGCTGTTGGCACAGAAATGATACACTTGACCTTTAATTAACAGATGTTAATTGGAGGCTGGTACAATAGCAAAGGGTGAATACATGGATATGTGCTAGTATGGATTAAGTCTCGCTGAATGCACTCAAAACATACAAGAACAGCTACAAAGAAACAGACACCTACTCAGTGTAGCATCTACAATCCCTCCCAGAACCAAAAGTGACGCTAACAGAGGAGTCTTTACTGGAATAGTGAATTATGATTATAACTGCAAATTTACAAAGGCTCAGATAATCAGACCTGCATAAACATGATTTACAAAGATATGCAACAACAACAAAGAACAACAAAAAAAGGGTGACTCATTTCTAGAAGAGAGACAATTAAAGCGACAGAGACAAAAAATAAAGTGTTGAGAATTTTGGAGATACAGATGAAATGCTTAGACCCTCTGTTTATTACAAACTGACATCATATGATAATATTGCAGCATGGAGCTTTCTTCTGGCTATAGTTTTAGCAAGAAACAACAGAAGAGGAGTAAACAGCTGTGTGATACATCATGTGAGTGTGTGCAGATGTTGTAGATCCCGGTTAGAAGAGTCTGGCTTTCTTCTTCAGTTCATTGCGTTTCCACAGAGGTAACCTACCGAATTCCTGAATTTCCATCCCAAAGATTTCAAAGAACATCTCTGGAGCCAGATGGTGCTAGAAATGCAGGTGAAAAAGAGCAAAAATCACTCCAAAAATATTTAAGCCTAATTTATAAAATAACCATCCATTTGGAAGACAATAGTTCAGATTGGTTTTAATATAGGCAAACTAATAAAACTAAGGCCACAAAGGCAAAAAAAAAAAAAAAAATGCAATTGTTTATATCACAATTTAGACTTCAGTCAGAAAGAATTCTGAGTTTATACCTTGCAATTCTGACACTTTTGCTCAGAATTGCAAGATATAAACTCAGAATTCTTTCTAACTTCTTTTCTCGCAATTCCGAATTCTGACTTCTTGTTATATCTCTTTTTTTTCCTCAGAATTCTTGTACTTTTTTCATTGCTACGTTTTATTACACAATTCTGATTTTTTTTTTGTCCTTGTAATTGAGTTAATATTTCACAATTCAGATTTTTCCACTCAGAATTGCGAATTTATAGAGTTCACATCTTGCAATTCAGTTTTTTTCCCTCTCAAAATTGTGACAAAAAGTCAGAATTGTGATATATAAACTCAGAATTGCAAAAAATAAAATAAAATAAAAAGTCAAATATTGAATTATTTCTTTATTTATCCTGTGGCAGAAACAGACTTCTACATAAAATTCATAAATGAAACAGGAAAGTTTTCTGCTCTTAAAAAAAAAAAAGTTTGCATCTATTTGATTTTATTTAAATAAATAAAAAATCGTATTTTCAAAATGCAATTATTCAAATTGCGTAGAATCATCATAAATATTTTTAAATTCAGTTAAAAGTGAACATAGTTAAAATATGGCAAAATCTTCAGTTTAATTATTGGGTTAACTATTAGGTTAAGTACTATTCCAGAAATCTTACTCCTTTCCTACCGATTTCATTTATGTATGAGTGACAAATATGCATCACATTACGTTTATTAGTCTGTTAATGTAAAAACTGTGTTATCCAAATTTGGTGGAAATTTAACCTGCAATTCAAATACAAAAATTCTAAAATCTTTAAGCCTAAATATTTTTCTGAGTGGGCATTTTGGATATATCATAATGCAAAGTTTTGTTGCACAAATACTGTGAGAAATTACCTCTAGTCTGGTTCTGTCCACATCTCTGGGCAGTTTGGAGCGACTATGGCTGGTCACCATAAGCATTTCATATGGATATACCTTCAAACGAGACATATCAATCAGTACAAAAATGCAAAATCTGCACAAACTCTTTTTAATGTTCGAAATGTAGGGTCTAATAAATCAGGCTGCATAGTTACAACACATCCAAGTAACTCACTGAATGCTGAACAGCCTAATAATTAAAATCATATTAAATATCAGATAATTTTATGCTAGTTTAATATGTTACACTTGCTTTTGGTTCCAGCATATTAGGCATGGACACTCCTCTGTCCATTCTGGTGGCTGTACGGTGGCCATCATGCATGGGCTAGAAACAAATCATTAATAGAAAGAGAAGCTAGTACTTAATGAGAGGTCAACTGTATCTTTCAATCTGATTTCACATCATGTAGGACGAATGAGTATGAACATGTATTTTAAAGAATTTAACATATTATTATAATAAGGATGCAATAAAGATACATGGAAACACACAGAGTGATTCAAAACGGTAATCTACATACCTGAAACTCTGTTAAAAAGAAAGAAAGAAAAAGATTTGTTTTTATATTTATACATTAAAATAGCCACTTTGTGAAATGCTAGCTATCTCAGTTTCTGCACTGCATGATGCTTTATCGTCTATATGAATTTATACTACTTCCACAATATATATGACTGTGATTATTATTGCTCTCATTACATATTAATGTATGTAATTAAAGTTAAACTAAAGATGGATGGAACCAACCTCTCATCCCACCGCACACGTCTCCGTAACTGTTATACTGAGTGAAATCAGTTGACTGAGGCTGGAACAAAATATACATTAGAAACAGACAAAGTGGGCTGAATAATATATCTTTTATCATTATTATATTATATTATATTAAATACTGAGTGACAATAATAAAGGGATCTTACCCGATGCAGTCCATTTCGCCCGTATCCAGGCAGTGAGCCTGTTTTAGAGGCTGAATTTCGATCTGCAATTTTAATAATATTGAACACATTCACTATGAAAAAAAATATTTGTTCAATAATGCACATATATATAGTATATGTGTAAGCATTATTTTTAATATACTTTTCAAATTTATTTAAAATATGCAATATAATATATATTTTAATATGCATTTCATTCCATTAATGCTGATTCTTTAAAGGGATACTCCACCCAAAAATTAAAATGGAAAATTCTATCATTAAATTCAAATTACAATTGTGCATCCTATTTGCTACCTCGATTAAAATTCAGGAATTCAGTTGGAATTGTAAATTCTCAATTATATTCTGAATGGCCCTGTTCCTTAATCTTGAAGAAAGTCAAGATACAGAACAATGAGCGTCTAATATGCAATCTATTGTACTGAGGAGCATTACTGCTTCCATGTTCGTAGCGTTGTGCTGACAGGCTCCGTGCATGACGTTCTCTGATCATCTCTTTCGCCATCTCCTCTTTAAGAATCATTTTCCCCAAACCAGATTGGATCTGGAATCAGAAACAAGAATCATTTTAGACTTTGTGTTGCATTGTTGAGCAGGTTGCATCATTCTTTTAGTTACAGACATCTCCTAACCTTGCTGAGATGTTCCTCCTGAATCTGTCTGCGTTTCTGGAGCTCCTCCTCGTCCTCCTCTCTTGACCTTCTCCTCCCGTCTGTTCCTGAGCACCACCACCACAACAACAAAAACACATTAGTAGACACACACACACACACACACACCGGAAGAGCTAAAGCAAACGACTGAGTAAGGACTAACCAATCTGTGCTATGAGAAATGCTGCATTAAGCGGAGTCTGTTTTTATATGATGAATCAGACTTATCATCTTATTTTTTCTACCTTCTGATATTTACAGAACTACAGTCTACAGAACATAAATGAAATGATCACTTGTGTATTGCAAGAAAAATGATTACACATTAACACATGGACAGAAAGACGACACAAACCTTTGAAGTCAATCTCAGGAGCCGCCCAGCTAACAAATATATGTTCTAAGAACGTTTTGTTAATGTTCTCATTAAGCTATGAAAATATTATTTCTGAATGTTCAAAAAATCTAGTTTTTAAAACGTTTTAAAAACATGTTTTCTTGGTTATGCGAATGTTAAGGGAACATTCCATTTGACAACCATCATGTGAATGTTACTTTCTGAAACAAGTAGTAATGTGAAAAAATGGCTAACCTTTTGAGAACACAAGAAGGGTTTGAACAAATGCTCTATTAGCGTTATTGGAAGAGTGTTTGTTCATAACTTTGAGAGAACCTTGCCAGAATGTTCTGAGAATGTTTTCTGTTTTACGTTTTTTTTTTGGTGTTGAATTGGTTTAAACATTAAATTACTAAAAAATGTTATGTTTAAACCAATGGGTTTAATCCAAATGAAACCCTGCTGCTCGTGACGACACATTGATGTCCTAAGACACGAACCGGATAAGCGCAAGTAAGTACCATTTTGATTAGCCGTCGTACCTACAATGTTTGTGCACTGTGTAAACAATGAGTGACGTATACGCGCGAGAGATCACTTCCGGCGCTTGCTTAAACTACGCCAGAGAGCGTACACACCTCACGCACCGGATGCCTGCGCGTGCTCAAAGACAGTTGGACATAGTGGTGCATTAGAGGTAAAAAATTATATAAATAATGTTCGGTTTCTGGCACAAACCCATCGTTTCGTGTCTTAGGACATCAATGTGTCGTCACGAGCCGCAGGGTTTAATTTGGATTTGTCTGTGCATGTTTTTTTTACTCTCATAGATTTTATTACCATTGCCATGCATTATACGACCGATAGACTGCAACGGTTAAAGTTAAAAATCATCATATGTGTTCTACTGAAGAAACAAAGTCACCTACATCTTGGATGCCCTGGGGTAAGCAGATAAACATCAAATTTTCATTTTTGGGTGAACTATCCCTTTAAATACTAAAATACTATACTGAAATACTATTACTATTTAAGTCTTTCTACTTCAAAAATTCATGTTTAATTCAGTGTGTTACTTGCTGTTTCTTTGTAATTATTTGTGAAATTTACTAGCAATTTCTGAATGAAATTTTTCCTACACCACATTATTTTCAGTGAAGAAGCAGCTTTAGTAATACTAGCATTTTACTGTATCTACACAAATTAATATTATTATATTTTTTTTTTTTGTGAAACACCCCTCAATTGTGTTTCACAGAAGAAGAAAAAATAACAATACAGAGTCTAAAAAACATGAGGGTGAGTAAATGATGGTAATTTTTCGATTTTGGGTGAACTGTCCCTTTAAGGCAGAAGCAAGGAGACTTTGGGAACAGATGTATCATGGGTGACCACAGTACCTAGGGCAGCATGGGAGATCGGGGAGGACCAGCAGTCTGTCTCTATCTTTGCTGGGTAGTCTGGACCAGAGGTGTACGCCGAGGGGAATTTGGCGGATTTGATGATGTCATCAGCAGACTTACTCTGGGCTGCAAAGGCAGCTGAATCTAGATCAATAAACCAGGGGGAGGCTGTGAACCATCAGTGTGGCTAGACCAACATCTAACCAACAGATAGCAGAAAATGCCTGCTACAAGCCATATGTGGCACATGGTCAGGGGTTTAAGGCCAATGATAACCCACACTCACTTTTTACAACATATAAGAAGCAGTATTTAGTATTAGAGGCTATTGGTTGTCTGCTTGCACGCTAAACATGCATAGCTGTATCATAAATCAATCAGCCAAAATAAGCCATGCAGCAATCTGACAAACCATCACTGGCTTCAGAACACATAGCATGAGTGTTAACATGCAGACAGTGGGATCCGACCTGCTGAATCCATCTACGGACGACTATAGCAACTTTAAAGGGGTCTTATCATGAAGAATCCAAATTCTTTTTGAGGTAAAAGAGTTTAATGTGCTATGAAATCATACAGTAACAGTCAGAAGAAAAATGTCCACCATGATAAAAAAAGGCAAATGAAACTAAGCTGAAATAAAAACCCCTCTTTTTCTAAATTTACTGACATCAGACTGATTAATAAAAATGATCACTGCGATATTTACAATATTTTCAATAGTATGGATGAAGACACATTATACCAAAACACCAGATGTAACAATGAATAACTAGTAAAATATGGGAATTTCGGCCAAACATTGTGCTGTTCCTGGCTGTGTTTAGCAGTGCTATTATCATTATTATAATTATTTTGTTATTTTTGAATATTTTGAATTAAACTTTTGCATTTTTTAAGTAAATTAGTTGTATATTTGTTTGTTATTTGTCTAAATATGTTTAATTAATATTTTATTCCAGTTTTAGTCATTTTAATACATCAAGTAAAACTAAATGAAAATGAAAAATTTTGCTTTGGTAACAGCTAAAATAAAATCATTTTTATTTTATTTAAGTTAACGTTTATTTTATTTGGAGTTTTAGTTAACTATAATAACCCTGGTGTGTAGCACCTACAGCACTGCATTTGGCAATAGAAATGAGCAGTTAAAGTTTATTTTTAACAAGATCCCATATCATTTTAGGCTGATCGTAACAAATTTAGCCACACATGCAGATTCAGTGGAGATTATTTAGGGATGGAGTAGAACAATATGAACTCAACAGCAAACCTGCAGCTCGTAAGCAAGAGCAAAAGCATTGTATCTCATTTCACATGCAAAGAAGGCATTTACATACAGGGAACAGCAGGAAAATGAATTAAAACAACAACAAAAAACAAGAACATAAACAGCTAATTCGATTCTAAGGGCCAGAGAGGAAGTGGAAAATTGTCAACTTATAATATCTTGGCATAGATATTATATATTAATATTATAAGTGGAACTTATGGGAAAAAATAAACAATAATAAACAAAATTGTATGACAACGACCCCTTTAAATGTCAACGAATTTAAGATTTAGCCCAAACTAATTTTTTTCATTCTTTTTTAAAATTATATTTCAATACTTGTTGACAAGCAATAATACTAGGCTGTCATTTTTAAATGCAACAATGTAATCTTTAAAAAAAAAAAAAAGCAAATATGATATGATATTAAAGGTCTGGAAATAAGGGGCCAGTAAATACATTAGCTGATACTATGCATATCTAACTTTAGAAAATCTTGCAATTTTTTTGCAAGTTTTGATATTTATGAATATGAATGAAAGTTCATAAAGCACTCATCAGGAGAAGATGCTTTAATGATGATTGATTTATCAGTTGATTAATATTTATAGTGAAATGAGCTCAGTTGAGAAGACTTCAAACAATACTTACATGTTTACATTGAGGTGGTGTTTAATGGCACACAAGCAGATATTAATGAGGTGGAGGGACTCACAGTTTCCAAATAAAAGCAAACAAACAAAACACAGAAATATGGTAAAATGACATACAAACATATTCACAGTCATGACGTGAAATATTCTGAAATTCCTTGACTTTGATTTTCTCTCTGGCTGCTAGTTTTGGTTGTTAACTAGTTTACCAATGTACACTCTAAAAAATGCTGGGTTGTTTCATCCCAATTTTGGGTCAAATATGGACTAACCCACCTCCAGTAAATACATTAGCTGATACTATGCATATCTAACTTTAGAAAATCTTGCAATTTTTTTGCAAGTTTTGATATTTATGAATATGAATGAAAGTTCATAAAGCACTCATCAGGAGAAGATGCTTTAATGATGATTGATTTATCAGTTGATTAATATTTATAGTGAAATGAGCTCAGTTGAGAAGACTTCAAACAATACTTACATGTTTACATTGAGGTGGTGTTTAATGGCACACAAGCAGATATTAATGAGGTGGAGGGACTCACAGTTTCCAAATAAAAGCAAACAAACAAAACACAGAAATATGGTAAAATGACATACAAACATATTCAGTCATGACGTGAAATATTCTGAAATTCCTTGACTTTGATTTTCTCTCTGGCTGCTAGTTTTGGCTGTTAACTAGTTTACCAATGTACACTCTAAAAAATGCTGGGTTGTTTCAACCCAATTTTGGGTCAAATATGGACTAACCCACCTGTTGGGTTAAAAAGTTAATTTAAAAATGTAACCAAAATTTAACCCAACAGTTGCTGAATAAAACTGTGTAAACAGACTTTAACAGTAAACAGAACAGCTAGTTGCTCAACATGTGTGCTTTAATGCTTGCAATGATGAAACTATATAGTCATTTTAAATACAATCCATAAAATGTAGTAAATAAATACAGGCAAGCATTTTAAGAACTCAATCAGATGCAGTCTTCACAATGCAATACTTATAGGAATAGTTCACAGAAAATGAAAATTTGCTGAAAATTCTCTCACCCTCAGGGCATCCGAGATGTACAGTAGATTGGTTTGTTTCTTCATCAGAACAAATTTGGAGAAATGTAGCATTACATCACTTGCTCACCAATGGATCCTCTGCAGTGAATGGGTGCCGTCAGAATGAGAGTCCAAACAGCTGATAAAAACATCACAATAATCTACAAGTAATCCACACCACTCCAGTCCATCAATTAACATCTTGTGAAGTGAAAACTTGCGTGTTTGTAAGAAACAAATCCAACGTTAAGATGTTTTTAACTTTGAAACTGTTGCTTCCGGCTAAAATATGAGTCCTCTATCCATAATATTGCTTTCTCCAGTGAAAAAGTTGCCTTGTCTGAATCAGGAGAGAATTATGCACAGAATAAGCACCGTTTACAAGCCAAAACAGTCCTAAACAAACAGTTCTAAACAAATATGTTGGTTTTGATGTGAGAGGACAACAGGGAATGGACTTTCACTGAAGGAAGTGTTATTATGGATTATGTACTCGTATTTTGGCCAGAAGCGACCACTAAATTAAGCCGTTTACACAGTATTTTCAATAAAAAAAATAAACAAACTATCTATAGGGTTAATCTTTTTTACAGAATTACAGAAAATAAGGTCTTATTTAATTTTTTTATTGTTTGTTTGAGCTTTATATTCAATTCACAAGTGAAGAAACAAACTTATCTACATCTTGGATGGCCTGAGGGTGAGCAAATCTTCAGCAAGTTTTCATTTCTAGGTGAAGTATTCCTTTAAAAACAGTGATTCCCAACCAGGGGTGCCTGGTGTGCCTCAGGGTGTGCTTAAAAATTTAGATTTTGCATTATAAAAAATGTAAGCCTTTATCCTTTAAGTTGCAGCTTCTCATCAAAATTTGTACCAATGTATTTGCTGTTATTTCTGATATTTCATAACTCTATGGCATTTCAGTTTCACCATACACAGAGTGCAAATTACTTTTATTTTGAAAAAAATTATATATTCTAATTTTTTTAATTCAGTTACATAATAAGGTAGACTGGTCTAATTTGAATCTAAAAATGAAGACTTGACTAACTCCTAGTTGGTCTTAACAGTTGGTGCCTGGACCCAGGAGTCTCACTGAAGATAGAGGAAACAACCTGGTTACAAAGTGAATCATAATAATGAGCATTTAAATAACATTAATGATAATGCTTGCTAAACGATATCCAGTATAATATGAATTATGGTGTTAGTGACTTAATACGGAGCTGTGTGGGTACATAAGACGGTTGGGAAACACTGCTTTAGTGTATATTATAAATCATCAGGCATACAGTATGTCAAAATTCTAATCATCTATTTATTGTGAAATGTTTACAGAATTACAGAAAATAAGGTCTTATTTAATTTTTTTATTGTTTGTTTGAGCTTTATATTCAATTCACAATTAAGTGCATTGACCCATGGTATGGTAGTATGGTAGCATGTGTTGTATTGCTAATTTATGATAATTTATTCAAATAAAAACCCCACTGCATTACAATAATTAAACATTAAAACATTATTTTATTACAGTAATGATAATCTAATAATCTAATTAGAATCACCACTGAAAATAATGGGACTTACAAAAAAGTAAAACATATGTACACACAAAACATCTGGTGACATCAGGCATACAGTATGTCAAAATTCTAATCATCTATTTATTGTGAAATTACTGAATTCAAAGATTCTGAATGACTGTACCATGCTGTTTGTAGATAGGTGGCTTTCTGTAGATGTTTGCTCCTTGATCTGAAAGAAAGGAAAAGTCAAATTAGTTCATTTTAGTTCTTAATACAAGAGAATTGGGTTTTTAAACAGAGAAACAAAACAATAACACATACAAAATGCATCGATGAACAATCAAGTCTGAGAAACTGGCAACTGCACCACTTACAGTTTTGATATACTATTACCAAAGAAAGGTCTTTACATTTTCTGAATGAAAATGTTTGTGGTGTTTGCTTGTGCAGACTTTTCATTTCTGCGTGAACTGTTGCTTTAAGACAGAGAGATAACCACACACAGAAAGTGCTATGAATAGTGAACATTTGCTTAGACACAGGGGCATGCTGGGATTGACACAGAGTGGGTCACTGGAAGTCTCCAACAGTACCTGGCATGTGAAAATGTTTAGGAGTCAGAGGGAGAGGAGGGGTGCTGGCCCCTGGGGAACTCCGACCACTGGACGGCTCAGTGCCTCCAATCACAAACACGGTCAAAGGTCAATAGGGAGAATAATTCAAATTAGGGCTGGGCGAAATATATATATATATATATATATATGGCTGAACAGCCATTGCAGCCAATTCAATTCAAAATATTTAATACAAAAAGTAAAATGCAGTAGTTAAAAATAAATAAATAAGGCCTGTTTACACAATGTTTTTAATAAATAAATAAAAGAAAGGTTTTTGATCATTTGATTTGATTCACAGTTGTTCACAAAAGTTCACAATTGCTCATCCCGAAAATGTCATTCTAAAAATGAGATACTAGTTAGAGCACCCAGTCCTAGATTTTAGAGATAGGCTTTCTCTAT
This sequence comes from Sinocyclocheilus anshuiensis, assembly GCF_001515605.1. Taxonomy (NCBI): domain Eukaryota; kingdom Metazoa; phylum Chordata; class Actinopteri; order Cypriniformes; family Cyprinidae; genus Sinocyclocheilus; species Sinocyclocheilus anshuiensis. The sequence goes on along the minus strand of NW_015557049.1, from coordinate 619,992 downwards.
TCTAAAACTAAATTTGGACACTGGAGGAGAACAGTGCTATATTAGAAAACTGTAAATAATCCATGAAAGGAAAAGAGAAATTGATTTGGTGAAATTTTAATATTAGTCTTTCGAGCACAGCAGACAGGGCTCATAGCTCACCGGGTCTGTGGAAGTGCTGTGGTGAGCGTGACAGGGTGGGGGTGTAATTGTGGCGGCTGTAAATGGGCGACCCGATGGAGCCGTGACTTGTCGACCGGTGGAGGATTCGTTCTCTCATGTCGTAGTAACCCTGAAAAACACAGGAAAGATACACCCGTAAAAAAAAACCACCATTGTTTAATTTGAAAATCTAGATGTGATCCACTTACAATACAAAATCTATAAATAAATTCTTAAATATTTAGAATGAAAATTAACTGCATTTCTCCAATAAAACACAAATAAATATTCAGTAATATTATGTAATCATTTGATTTTTGCCTGCATGCAAAATAAAACTCTAAATATGACTCACCTCAGTAGTCGGTGTGGGTGACCTGGTCTGAAAAATAAATACATATACAAAGAAAACTTTGTGAACACTGTCACTGGGACACCACTGAACTGGGGAAATAGATACACAAACAAACTAACTAACAAACTATTTATTAATTAATTAATTTATGGCGGTGAATCTCAGAAAACCTGTCATGCCTGGGTCAAATTTAAACCCAAAATCAAATTTGAGAAATGATATTTTTCAGAAATGAAAAATCATATCATATTTTCCGTTTTTGCATATTTATTTATTTTCGTTTGTTTGTATGTATGTATGTATTTACGCACTGCTTTATGCATTTTGTCTTTATATTCATGGAAATGACATACTGTACATTATTATCAATACTGAAAGCAGTGCTGCTTAATATTTTTGTGGAAACTGTGATACTTTTTTCAGTATTCTTTGATGAATAGAAAGTTCAAAAGAACAGCATTTATTTGCATTTATAAAAAAAGTACACTGCCTCAAAATAAAGACAGCTTTTTTTAAATAAAGTATTTATCATGGTACTATCATATGTGTTGTATTGCCTTGAATTTATGGTAATTATTTATTTATTAAAAAAAAAACTATCACAATAATGAAGCATAAAAGCATTATTGTATTACAATAGCGATAATCTAATGAGAGTCATCACTGAAAATTAAAGGACAATTAAAAGTAAACAAAAACATCTGGATGCCCTGAAGATAAATTGTGTGGATAAGTGGCCACAAAGGGGCACTCTTGAGCATCTATCTGAATCATAAAATCACAAATGAGACACAATACAATCTTCTGGACTACCTCAAGACTGCTAGTCCACATCCAGTGTGGGATTCAGGACAGTACCAATAACATGCGAATGACTGAGTGGAACAGCCTATCAGTGGACAGGTGAAAGGTCATGTGACTAACTTACTCTGTCTTCTGGCATGGGCGAACACTCTCTCCTGGAGCTCTGCAGCTGTCAACAGAAAGGTGTTGTGTTGGGATAATAAAGTCCAGGTCAGTGAGAAACAACATACTACTGTTCGTGAATAAATATCAATTTTATACAAGCAGAAAAAATTAATTAGCCTGTATTCAATACTATACTGAACTCAAGAGCTCCGTTTCAAACTCAGTTTGCATCCCTGTTCACTACTTAAATATGTGCCTTCTAAGGCAGCATCCTATAATATCCTATAAAAATTTCATCTGATGAATAAAATTTAAGTGCATATATGCTGCTGTAGAATTTGGCTAGAATGTGGTATAATTTGCTACCTACTTCACCTTTTTAATCAGTCTTTACATCAGGAGCATGTGACCTATGATGCTGTCTAGATAGAAAGGACACTAGAGCTTGGAACAGAGCTTCTGTTTGACTTATTTTTACCTCTCCCACACTCTCTCTCTCCTCTGATTCATCCAGTGAGGTGGTGTAAAGTGGTTCATAGTTGATTAGATCTGGACGCTCAATGTCATAAATGGCTTTGACCTTGGGAATGGCTGCTAAATCCTTGTAATCAAGGATCTCATTGTCTACTTTTGCCTATGGGACACAAACACACACAGGAAGACACAAAGATGTCTGAATTTCTACATGACAGCAGTGAAAATATAAAGTTCTATAAAAAGCCTCTCCTAGGCCAGTATAAGGGTCTGAGCATGATCATTTTAATATAAAAATGCAAAAAGCCACTTACGTTACAGCGATTTTACCACAGTTGTTGCTTTAATAAGCTAACATTTATATTTCAATACTGCTGTCAGAATTCACAGTGACAGGAAAGAGAGCCATCTATTAGGATTTCTATCTGTTTAAACAGCCAGAAAACTACAAGATGACTTGGCTAAGCCAATTTGTAACATTGCAATAAAATGTATAATAGTCATAAATATTTGAGTAATCAGGTTTAAAAGCATTTACACTACTGTTCAAGGTTTGGGGTTGCTTTTTTTGTTGAAGGAAGTATCTTATGCTCACCAAGAGTGCTTTTATTTGATCAAAAATACAGTAAAAACAGTAATATTGTGAAATATTATTACAATTTAAAATAACTGTTTTCTATGTGAATATATTTTAAAATGTAAGTTATTCCTGTGATGCAAAGCTGAATTTTCAGCATCATTACCCCAGTCTTTAGTGTTACGTGATCCTTCAGAAATCATTCTAATATGCTGATTTGCTGCTCAAGAAACATTTATTATCTTTATCAATGTTGAAAACAGTTGTGCTGCTTAATATTTTTGTGGAAATATATTTACACTATGATGAACTCATGCACTTACATATATGGTGTGACCCGGTGAGCTATGTATGCTTGAACCAGGTCTGGAACATATAGTCTCGGACGACGAGCGTGTCGGCTGTGGAACAAGCACAGATTTAGAACCCACAACCTATATTCACTATAAGCAATAAATCAAAACATCAGCATTTGCATTTTCATCTAAACAACTATATTCCCCATTGACGTGATTATTCAATGTTGCATTAGCCTTTACCAGAAGAGTTGTTTTTGAGTGTGTTACTTATATTTGCTTTACTGTGCATCAAATGAGCCTAATATAGTTTAACTTTTATATGTTAACACATTTTGTGCCTGCTTGCACATGGCTGTAAAGAGATACATTATGATTTATTAAAATATTCATTGCCTACTGGCCAATCATGCTGCAGAAAGACAATCAGCTGAAAATGCACAACAAATCGACAAAAATATAAAATATAAATCCTTCTAAGCATCAAAATATACATGTTCTAATATATATAACATATTCAAATATAAATGTAAGAAAACTTTGACCTGTAAACAATTATATATATATTGTGAAGGATAGGACTAAATGATGACAGCATCCTTGAAACAAACCTAAAAGTAAAAAAAAAAAAAAATCATTCATTTGCCTTCCACACAATGAATGAGAATCGTCAATGGCAATTTCATGTTTCCGATGGCAGGAAATGCTTGAGGATCGAAATGTAAGTGCATCTGATATTACTCAGCATATTGAAATGCTGAAATGCTGACATGCACCATGCGTGATTACAGCAGCCTAGCTTGACTTAATTTCGCACCATAACAGAGTAACTGGGCTAAACGATCTGTTCTGTAGCACTAGCATCTGTGAAATGGAATAAACCATATGTTAATGATGGTTTATGGCTAAAACTGAGCAGGCGGTGTGAGAGCTGCAGTGTAACTGCAAGTGAGGAGCACTGCAATCTGCCGCCTCCAGGGGGCAGCACATGGTCAAGCGATGCCATGGCACAGCTAACAGCGAGTACAGTACCTGCCTTTCTGTTTTGCTGAGGAGAGCTAGAGATGCAGGCAATAGCTGTGGATTCCGCCCTGTTTTCACTCAAAAAGAAACTACCCTGCGTGCTGTGCACACGTGAGACTGTTACTTAAAACTGTGCTTTATGATGGACAGTATTTATATATTGTGAGTTGTTCAAATCGCGGTAATCTAATACGGTTTTAATGATAATTAAAATATGAAACGGTAATACTAACCGTGGGGAATTTTATCATGAAACCGGTAATCGTTAAATCCCTAGTTCGGACATCACGCAAGATTGTGAACCGCCTAAGCTATAGCGGTGTTCCCGGAATGATTGTTTGAGCGACACGTCTACTAAAAACAGCCAGAAGAAGAAAGTACAGCCTCACAGCTAACAATATCATCTGTTTACATTCAGAAAAGAGTTAGCAGAGAAGAACATACAGACAGCGACAACACAGGACACACATGTAAACACAGGACTCAGAATGACATGGAAAGGACCGTACCCGCTGTCTCTCCTCGCCTCTGAGTGAATGTTTACAGCTTGGATGCCAAACTGTTGATCCTGCACAAATAAGGAAAGAGATGGTAAAAATAACGAAGTCATGTCAGTTGGGTCACTTTTTGACAAAGCATCTAAAGCAGAACTGTAATTTTCAGAGGTGACCTTTATGTGGCACATCTTCAGTCATTCTGCTACAATGTAATTAAAATAACTATATATACAATTTTATTGAAAAAAAACATTTTATTCAGCAAGGATGCATTAAATTGATCAAAAGTGACAGTAAAGAAATATAATTTGTGTAATTCCACAAAAGATTAATATTTCAAATAAATGCACTTCTTTTAAACTTTCTATTCAACAAAGAATCCTGAAAATAAAGTAACACTGTTTTCAACATTGACAATAATAAGAAATGTTTTGTGAGCAGCAAATCAGCATATTAGAATGATTTCTGAAATATCACTGAAGACTGGAGTAATGATGCTGAAAATTCAGCTTTGCATCACAGGAATAAATTATATTTTACAATATATTTTAAATTCTAATAATATTTCACACTATTATAGTTTTAACTGTATTTTTGATTAAATAAACACAGCCTAAGACGACCCCAGATAGTCACGCAGTGTGAAAACAACGGCGATCCGACGAGTGTGAAAATCGTGCAGTGTGAACTCGGCATAAGACACTTCTTTCAAAAACCTTTAAAAAATCAATGCCAAACTTAAATTAACTTAAATGCTAGTGTATTGCTGTCTGCCATACTATAAGACAATGCAATACAATGCAATATAAATAAAAAAAAATACATACAGTACATCATTTCAACTAAAAGTAACTCTTTAGACAAATCCATGTGCTCAGCTAAAATTGATCCAGTGAAACTAGACAACAAAAACATCACTGTAAACCAAATAGAATAAATACTATTTTAACTTATCTGTCAGTATATTATTTGAAATATAATTTTAGTTATTTAATTAGTTAAACAGTCAATTTTTTGGTTATTATGTCCATTCATAGTCCATATTTTAGTTATTTAAGTTAAACATAGTCCAGCAATTAAATAGCTTTTTTCCAAAAGAAAAAAGATAATAATAAAGGGTGAGGCTCACCTTGCAGGTACATCTCCTCTCCTTCAGTAAACATCTGATTGCACCTGCTACAGCGAGCACAGCTGGGGTGGTAGTGCTTGTCCCCTGCCTGTGGAGAAACACACGCTCAAAGTTAAACCGTAAAACAGCCATTACAGATAACTCAAACAGACTGTTATAGAGAAGCTGATGTTTTGCATGTGTATCATGTGAGACGACACATATTTTATTCAAATGACCAGAACCAATGAGCTTATCAAATATAATACAGAAATGTTCTGTGTTTGCAGACTCTCTTTAAAGAGCAGAAATCATCTGAAAACTTTTGTTTTCAAACTGATTTTTCAAAGTTGCAAATAAAACAAAGAGTACTGGAGTACATTTTACAAAAAAAATACTATTTTAGTCTTTCTACTTCAAAATTTCACATTTAATTCAATGCTTAATTAATTTATTAATTTAATGATTAATGCACAACCAATGGTTATTTCATGTTTAATTCACTTGCTGTTTCTGTATTATTTGTTACATTTACTGGCAATTTCCGAGTGAAAACAGTCTTTAACAAAAATGTTTTACAATTTTACATTATTATTAAATATTATTTAATTTATATTCATGAACAAAAATCAGTCTTGAGAGAGACTTACAGGTTCTGTGCAGTATCTTGTGCTCTCAAACTACTCAAAGTAATTCATACAGGGTCCATTTCACTCATGAGCAGCGATGCACAAACACATTCCATTATAACAAACAGGAAAACAGTCACAAGTGTGATGAGAAAGGACAACTGTCTCTCTCACAACTAATCAGATTCAGTTAGCTGGATGAAACTTCCTGTTGCAATACTGTGAAGTCTGCTGTGAGCCCGTTGTGAAACTCTAGACAGTTATCTGTGAGACATCAGATGTGTGTAACATGCTTTTGTGCTAGAGGTCTGTCACAATCAGTGTGTTTTGTTGTCGGACATACATGCTGTCAAGTGATAAATATACTGTTCATGTTGCATGTCATCTAAAAACATTCATTCTCAAATGGTGGGCTAGGACTCCAAAATGGGCCACAGGTCTGTTCTGAAAAATCTTAAAGGGGTCATATGTTGCTAAAAAGAACATTATGTTGTGTATTTGGTGTAATTAAACGTGTTTATGCGGTTTAAGGTTCAAAAAAACACATTGATTGTAAAAAAAAGAAACACATTGATGTATTTCCTCAGCGACCAGCACGGATCAGCTCTAGGCATGACGAAGCAGATATCGTCCTCTTTTGGAAGACCAAACAAAGTAGTTTTGCTTTCACAACGAAACACACAACGCCTTCACGACATGGCGGCGGCGGCAACAACAATACTACAGCGAGAATAAAAGTTATGCCTTCTTTCTTTGCGTGAACATTTGGGCGGTGTTATGCAAATCTTCCCACATCGTGACGTAGACGTGGGGGCGTGTTAGAACGAGTCGTTTTAGGTAGGTGTGGCTGACTCTTAACTTTTATAAAGAATATCTCTTTGGATTTGAGACTTTAGTCTTTGCAACTTTACAGATCTTCTTTATGCACCAAGAGCTTGTAACACTCCAAAGAGAAAGGAAAAATTGAAATCGCATCATATGACCCCTTTAAAAAGGAAAATGAAGGAAATATGACCCAGACTACAATAATACATAAAGATAAATATGGTTTGTTCTGACCATAAAGTGTTTCATTGAGAGGATTACTGTCTGATGACTGCACGAAGCAACTGAATATAATATAAACAAAACAAAAAAACAATTCTAGTACTGTGTTAGGTTGTCACTTGATGGCTTCATTGATGAACGCAATTTTCTTTCCTGTGTTGACATATGTCCTATTCAAACAGGAAGATGGAAATATTCTGACAGGGTGTTGAAGTGTCTAAATGTTAGGCTATCAAATTATTAGCTTAAGATTTAAGGCTACTTTCTGCTTACTGTTAAAGCTACTTACTGTTAATAGATGTACATACTGATTTCAGTGAATTGCATTCATTCACTGAACAGAAACATGTGTGACTGGTTCAATACTGCAAAAAAAAAAAAACATGTAAAAAGAAATCTGATGCAGCGTGATATAAAATTAATGCTGCAATCGACACTTCATTTAATTTTCACATTTCACTTTAATCATGACAGCTGCAATAGATTTAGTTTAATTGTGAAGGGGCATTTTTTGCTCCTTTATCTTCAATCTGAGAGGCAATTTTGTCCATTTCAGTGGCAATGTTCCAGAGAGAGTGGTGTTCCTGCGGATGACGTAGACGTAGCGTAAGCTCTGGTGAGAAGTGACGAATGTGGAGCACAGAGGAGAGAGCAAAACAAAACAAAACACCAGTAAGAAATTAGAAGTTCAAAACAAGGATTTGTAAAGAAAAATGTTTCGATATAAGCCAAGAGGAGACTGGTTTCCTTTGATGTAAACAAAACTTGGCTCTCACAAGACTAGCATATTCTCACTGGAGTTTACGCTACAGCTATGTCCTATGTCATCCACTGGAACGCCACTCTCTCCTGAACGAGCGAATGACGGTTTATAAAGTTTTAAATATGGATATTTTTCTTACACAAACGCATTGCTCCACTTCAGAAGGCCTTTATTAAGGCCAGGACATTTTTAAATATAACTCCGATTGTATTCGTCTGAAAGAAGAAAGCCATATACACCTAGGATGGCTTAAGAGTGAGTAAATCAAGGGGTAATTTTCATTTTTGGGTGTACTATCCCTTTAACAATAACAACACTGCTCAAAGCTACAGACATTAACTAAAAGACACAAAAAAGTATTTCAAGGGATCATTTTGTTACCATTCCAGAACTGTGTGTGTGTGTGTGTGTGTGGGTGTTTCTGTACCTCCAGGACTTTCCCGGTGATGAACTGCTGACAAGCTTCACAATGCACTCCAAACAGGACCTGATAATCATGCTCACAGTAGGGGGCGCCATCTCTGTGCACATACAGAGAACAAACCAATGCATACCATCATCCATCATTTAGGATGGAATGGATGGATTTTGTGTATAAATGCGTCTTACTTGCTGATGTATTCTCCAGTTAATACTTTGGCACAGGCCTTACATTTAAAACAGCCCAAATGCCACTGACACTCTAGAGCCAACAGAGCCTGACCATTCTTAATATCTCTGCCACAGCCCGCGCAACCTGAAACATACACACAAATGAAACTCATTTGACTTACTCGATTGATGCTTTTTCCTATTAAAAAACATCTTTAAATTCTGCGCATGATTTAAAGTTTCTCAAAAAAACTCAGTTTGGGCCATTATTTTTGTGTCAAAACATGCAAACCATTTTTTTATAGACTTAAACTTGATCACTATGTCATGAATCAGTATATTGTGAACACAATTTTGGCATTTATCAAGGGTCTTGATCTATTACATCAGGACACTGATGACTCACAATGGCATTTATCAACAACATTGCTGTATTACAAACATTAGTGATATCGGTGTGGTATTTGTTTCTTCACATTTTACTTTATACCTTGTAGATGAAAGATGATCATTGGCTTTAGTAGTCGAGCTTAAAGGCTTAAAGTGGAAATTAATATTAATGGTTACACTTTATTTCGATAGTCCACTTTAGACATTCTATTAACTATAAGTAACTTTGTAACTACATGTCAACTACATGTCAACTAATTCTCATTAATTTGCAACTACATGTCTACTAACTCTCAGAGTAGACTGTTAGGGTAGGTTTAGGGTTAGTAGAATAAGTTGACAAAGAAAGTGTTAGAAGATATTAAGCAGACAGGCTACTAATACTCTACTAACTGCTAGTTGACATGTAGTTGCAAGGTTACTTACTGTTAATAGAATGTCTAAAGTGGACTATCGAAATAAAGTGTTACCATATTAATTATTTATTATAGTAGGTGGATCCTGGCCAAAAAGCCCCCAAATGCTCAGAAAAGGGAACAAAGAGAGATGAAGTGTTTTAATAATTTACCGTTTCACGTGTATATCCATGCCAGAGCTTTACAGGATCTTATACAATCACTTTCTTTCCCATTAAGTCACTGTGTGGATGTGGCAGTATGTACTCTTACTATAGTTAATGTATGTTGACGTTTTTTTTTTCTTCTTTTTCTTTAATAATGTCTGAGCATGAAGGAAGTTGTGATAAAATAATCTGCTTTATAAAGTTGATGCATATGAATTACATAAATAATTCTTTATGCCTTCTAGGTTCTTCAGGTTTTAAATTGAGTAAGATTTTGTCTTAAGTACTTAAACTTAAAAGTTGTAGATATGTGAGATCTTAAATCGTATGGGAAGGTCAAAAAGAAAAGAAATTAAATCAGGAAGTACACTGTGTATAAAAAAAAAGAAGCCTATTGTATTGTGATAATATTTTCCCGTCCACAATTTTCATTAAAACAATCAGTTCAGATGCTTTACTTTTGTAAAGTATTTCTACTTAAATATATCCAAATGTTGGAGTTAATGAATTCATAAATAATGCAAAAATTCAAGGTAGTATAACAAACTTGACTTTTTTTTCACATTTCACTGATGAAAATGAGATTTGTATTGATTTGGCTGGAAATGTGTTTAATTTATTACTGATTTACTGTCTTTTTGATCAAATAAATGCTGCATTGGTGAGCATAAGTGATTTCTTTCAAAAACAAGGTAATACATAATTAAATATTTTAAATTACACTGAACAAAATTATAAACGCAACACTTTTGTTTTTCCCCCCATTTTTCACGAGCTGAACTCAAAGATCTAAGACTTTTTCTATGTACACAAAAGGCCTATTTCTCTCAAATATTGTTCACAAATCTGTCTAAATCTGTGTTAGTGAGCACTTCTCCTTTGCCGAGATAATCCATCCACCTCACAGGTGTGGCATATCAAGATGCTGATTAGACAGCAGGATTATTGCACAGGTGTGCCATAGGCTGGCAACAATAAAAGGCTACTCTAAAATGTGCAGTTTTATCACACAGCAAAATGCCACCGATGTTGCAAGTTTTGAGGGAGCGTGCAATTGGCATGCTGACTGCAGGAATGTCCACCAGAGCTGTTGACCGTGAATTGAATGTTAATTTCTCTACCATAAGCCATCTCCAAAGGCGTTTCAGAGAATTTGGCAGTACATCCAACCGGCCTCACAACCGCAGACCACGTGTAACCACACCAGCCCAGGACCTCCACATCCAGCATCTTCACCTCCAAGATCGTCTGAGACCAGCCACCCGGACAGCTGCTGCAACAATCGGTTTGCATAATCAAAGAATTTCAAATAATTTTCTGTCAGAAACCATCTCAGGGAAGCTCATCTGCAATATTTGAGAGAATAGGCCTTTTGTGTACATAGAAAAAGTCTTAGATCTTTGAGTTCAGCTCATGAAAAATGGGGGCAAAAACAAAAGTGTTGCGTTTATAATTTTGTTCAGTGTATATATATACATATATATACCCCCCCCCACACACATTTCACTAATGGGAATGAGCTTTTTATTAATTTGATTGGAAATGTGTTTAATTGTCATGAAAATAAAAAAACTAAACTATTAATGGCATTATTTTCTAGATTTTTGGTTGAAATATGACCCTGACATGTTCTTGACCAGTTATGTGCAATTCACTCATATGGAGGTTTAGATGTGCGGTTCCTGCACTCACTGCTTGGTCTGATGGCGTCTTTGGTAGGTCCTGGAGACATGGGCTCTGCGCAGTACTGACACAGACAGTCCTTGCCATTGAACGTCACTCTGTCTCCAGCAGGAAATGGTCTCCTGTAGGTCATAAAATATACGATCCATGCAATGTCAATGACTGTATAATGTCCAGTGTGTGTCTCTTTGCGAGTGTGTGTGTGTCCGTAGGCTCTTACTTGCAGATTGTGCACACAAAGCATGCTGGGTGGTAGGTCTTTCCGAGTGCAGTCACCACCTCCCCCTCCACAAACTCTCCACAGATGTTACAGCGCGTGCCATGGATGCGTTGGTAATCCAGAGTGCACAGATATTCCCCATTCTTCATGAAGAATCCTCCCTGAGCCAGATCGCAGCCACATACTACAGCAAAACACACATTCTAAAGTTGGTTGTGAATTATTATCAAAATCAAAATCATGGTGTGTTATATACACTCACTCTACCTAATAATATTGTTTTAAATATTAGAGAATAATAAAATAATATTATATAAACATAAAATATTTAAAGAATAATTAAATGCTTCATAAAGGCATCTGGGGGGAAAAAAAACTACCATGGTTTCCACAAAAATATTAGGCAGCACGTCTGTTTGTAACATTGATAATAATCAGAAATTTTTCTTGAGCGGCAAATCAGCATATTAGAACGATTTCTGAAGGATCATGTGACACTGAAGACTGGAGTAATGATGCTGAAAATTCAGCTTTGATCACAGGAATAAATTACATTTTAAAATACATTTAAATAGAAAAGTTAGTTTAACTGTAAAAATATTTCACAAAATAAATGTTTTACTGTATTTTTGATCCTCATTCACTACCATTATACTAGACAGGGACATTTTTTAAACAATCATATTTTATGTTCTGCAGAGGAGTAAAAAACAGTTGGTAAGTAAATAATGACAAAAGTTTTTAGGGTGAACCTTGATTTTTGTTATAATGGCTTCTTTGTCATACATTTCTGTTCTTGTAACAGGACAATGCATCATAATTGGCGCACTAGAAATAGCAATTGTAAAAATAAACCTCAGTGGAGGACAATGGACAAACCATGATCTTGAGAATACATAATAGTCAGAAACCTTGAAATGTCTAATCTGAACTAATAGCCTATCTTAAACACATTTAGAGCTCATTGTGTTTCATTTTAAGCTCTTAAGAGCTCCTTCACCCACTTTCTATTTAGAGAATGAGCGAGTGGAAGTATAATAGACATGTACAATGTCTATGTAGTATGTGTGCTGTTATGTAACTGACTCTAGTGCTTCTCATAGCCTTCTACATGATCAGCTCCGATAAAATGAGTTCATGCACTGAGAAACTTCTGCAGGGTCCATATGAGGACATATATATATATATATATATATATATATATATATATATACGGTTTTTTTTACTGTAGAAAGGTATTAAGTGCACCTTTAACACAAAAAAGTGACACAGTTATTTAAAAATATTCATCCCAACATCCTTAAGTTAACCTGCATCTCAAAAAACGTACCACAACCAATATCAACCTAAAGGGAATAAACAACATGACAGCGTCTCCTTTGAAAATGTGAAAATCATCACTGAAACATTTGATCTGATGAATAAATGAAAAAGTAATGGACTTGGTAACAACGTCTTTTGGCACATTTCCTACAAGCAGACTTTCATCTCTGGATGACGCAGACACAAAATAATACATTAAAACTAATATTCAGATATTAAACTTTCATTCATTCTAAGGAGCTGGTAGTTTTAAATTTAAAGTTTAAACTTTAAAATTACATGCATTTAAAAGCGTTTAAGAAATTTTAAAATGATTATCTAAAAATTATCTAAATATAAACACTTAAACATAGATATGCAATTGAAAAACTCCAACAAATAGAATGCATTAATTTAACTTTCTGTGATTTAGTGATTGTATTACTTCACATATGTGTTAATAAGTTAAAAATTATTGAAATTGTACCTCTTATTCTTCAGAAACCTCTTAAAATAATATTTCACCCAAAAACTTTAATTAGCTGAAAATGTACTCACCCACAGTCCTTCCAAGATGTAGATGAGTTTGTTTCTTCACAGTAACAGATTTGGAGAAATGTAGCATTACATCACTTGCTCACCAATGGATCCTCTGCAGTGAATGGGTGCCGTCAGAATAAGAGTCCAAACAGCTGATAAAAACATCACTATAACTGACAAGATTCCAGTCCATTAGTTAACGTCTTGTGAAGTGAAAAGCTGTGTGTTTGTAAGAAACAAATCCATCAAGATGTTTTTAAATTCAATCCAGCCCTCAATGCATGATATTGCTTTCTCCGGTGCAAAATACATCTTGTCTGAATCAGGAGAGTAATATGCACAGATCAAGCACCATTTACAGATGAAAACAGTCCAAAACAGCTCTAAACAAATATGTTGGTGGATGTTGATGTGAGAGGACTTTTTCACTGATGGAAGCATTATTATGGATTGTATTTTGGACAGAAGTTATGGTTTAAAGTTTAAGCGTCTTAATGATGAATTTGTTTCTTATAAACACACAGCTTTTTGCTTCACAAGATGTTAATTTATGAATTCGCGTGGATTACCTGTGAATTATTGTGATGTTTTTATCAGCTGTTTAAACTCTCATTCTGACGGCACCCATTCACTGCAGAGGATCCATTGGTGAGACAGTGATGTAATGCTAAATTTCAACCAAATCTGTTCCCATGAAGAAACAAACTCATCTACATCTTAGATGGCCTGAGGGTAAGTACATTTTCAGCAAATTTTCATTTCTGAGTAAACTATTCCTTTAATATATATTGGCTTAGTGCACATGATTCAATGATACATCACATTATAGAAATAAAGCAGGCTGTGAGCAGGTTGCCTACAAATGAAGAATAGAATGATCTAGTTGGTTTATGCTACTCTGAAGTGATTAGATGATTAGATAAGCTGATTATTATTACACAGACTTACATTAAGGATGGCATAATCCCTAAAGGGTGTTGAACACAAAGTAGATGATTAGTTCTTACACTGATTATCTGCTCAGATTACTACAGGTCATGTTCAAATTCAAATCTAATTTCTGTGTAGTTTGATCAAGAGTTGACAGTAAAAAGATTTTAATATCTCATATTCATTATCACCTTGCATATATATGATTCAAGAACTGTTAAATCCCTAGTCCAAAAATAGGCCTGCTGAGTCACTCTTTTTCTATCTCTCTCTCAGTCAGTGTCATTGTCTCTGTGTCTGTGATGTATTAAGAGGCCACAGTAAGGTCAGAGGTCAGAGAATGACATGAATTCAGTCCTGTGTGAGAAATAAAGGGCTGGGCGAGATATTAAATATTCAAGATATACTTGAGATATTTCTACCCAACTGAAGCTAAAAGTGAAACAAAATAAACAAACAAACAACAACAACTATCAGTCCACTGCAAAAGTAACGTACAAGTAATATGTTACTTTTTAAGTAAAGCAATTATTTAATAATGTGACATACTACTTTTAAAAGTAACTTTTTAAACGTGTTCCCCAAGAAAACCAACACTGGCATGTGCTTCAGTGTGACAGAATGCAAGCATTCAACAAATTAAAATAACATAGAAAGTCATGTTTTCATATTTCAACATGTATCATTTAGCTCAGTGACTGTTAAAAAATAACAACTACTACTTGTTATTATACAAGGTTAATATACTGTATACTTACAAAATAAACGTTTGGACACACTTGATTGAATGATGTTTTTTTTGCAAATTAGTTTTGTAGAAAACTACAATTTTATTTTATTTATTTTTTGAGTTGGAGCAGTGCAGGAACAACTGTCCACCATACATTTGAACTTCTATCACGTTTTGATCACTACATAATTTGCATATTTTGTGTTATTTCATAATTTTGATGACTATTAATCTAAAATGTGAAAAAATAGTAATAATAAATGTCCATACTTTGACAGGCAGTGTATATATGTACAAGGCTACTTCCATTAATTAATCCCTAAAATTTGTCATGTGCAACATACTAGATGTGACTGTGTCAGTCAGATTTGTGCTGCACTCACAGAGCAGCTCTTACATCATAATGCTGCTCTCTCTAATTGAAGTGGGACAGCAGGACAGAGGGAAAGTCTCTGGGTTAATTGGATCGCAGCTCAGACATGACAGGATTTACTTCGTAATGTAGGACTGTATTGTATCCAGGTCTACGTGACTCAAGTGTTGCTGACAAAATAGTCAGCATAATCTCGAGTGTTTTGTTAAAAGCAGATGGATTTGGTGGGCTTACTAAATAAAGACCCTGAAGTGACATGGTAAATCATGACACTATACCAGTAAGTTCAACAGAAAGCACTAAAGCAAGAAAGGCAGTCTGGATGTCACCTAATGACCAAACTTTCACACACACACACACACACACACACACACACACACAGTACTGTATAATAATTATATAATTCATTTAAAAAAAATATTAACCCTCTAATACAATATAATTAAAATGCTTAAATGAATTATAGAAAAATTATAGAATTTCATGTTCACTACTACCATTTACACAATGAACTGATGTTAGTAACCTCACCTGTCCATATAGCGTTAATGCTATATTGACAACAAACACAAGTGAGTTGGGTCTATTTTTAAAACTTATCATAGATTCTGAGAAACACATGCTAAATAGGTCAAGCTGGAACTCATCTATAACAGTCTTAACAATCACACAGTGATCCTGAACTCTGGCAGAAGAGATGAGTCATAGGAGACGCACACGAGAGGTGTTAGACAGACTTCAGAAACATTTATAGGGAAAAACTCAGAAAACTAATTTCCTATGCTTTTCTTTTGATTTTGTGCATGGTAAAATATGAACCAGACATGTTATTAAATTGTTGTGCTCTCAGTTTAAGACCTACATATAAAATAGACAGACAACAGTAAACGTCCAGCATACACCTCTCCTTTTCTGAAGATATTAGATTCTGTATTTGAATATTCCATTCATATAATAATTCTAATTTACATCTCTTCCTCATTCAGCATTTGGCTTCCTGGCACTGAATGTCTTGCATGTAACAGGGACTGATGGTTTGTATATGTGCATAAGTGACATTAATTCACTCACCTTTGCACGTGAAGCACTTGATGTGGAAGTGTTTGGCCTGCACTCGTAACACCTCTCCCTTGCACACCTCCCCACATTTAGCACAGCGTATCAAAGGCTTCTCCGTCTGGTGGTGAGCTTCCTGTGTATGGGCCACTTGCATAGGAAGAAAACAAAAGTTGACATGGTCTGTAACAGTACTGCAACAGTGCAAGTATGTGTGGAATATGAGCTGCTTGTGTAGAGCTACTGCATATAAAATACAATATTCCGTTCAGTAACACAGTCCATTTTGGTTTATATTACAAAAGCGAACTTAAGTACACTACTATGCAAAAGTTTATGGTCAGAAAGTTTATTTATTTTTATTTTTTTCAAAGATGCATTAAAATTATGAAAAGTGCAGTGAAGATGTTTCTAATGTTAAAAGAATATACAAAAATTATATTTCAAATAAATGTTGTTCTTTGGAACTTTCTATTCATCAAAGAATCCTGAAAAAAAAAAAAACTGTTTCCACAAAAATATTAAAGGGGTGGTTGACTGTTTTTTTTTTCTAGGCTTGATTGTTTTTATCCTGATTAAAGCTTTAATACAGTACGGCAACTGCACGCGCGTCCATGTATAACGCTTCTCATAGCTATGTGAAAATAAGTGTATAATTGTAACAGTTCATTGTTACAATTCAATTCACAGCAGCACAACTGTTTTCAGCATTTTCTGGAGACTGGAGTAATGATGCTGAAAAGGACTTTGCATCACAGGAATAAACTGCATTTTAAAATATATTTAAATAGAAAATAGTTATTTGAAATTGTAATAATATTTCACAATATTACTGTTTTTACTGTATTTTTGATCAAATTAATGCAGCCTTGGTGAGCAAAAGAAACAAAAGAAAAAAAAATTACCACAAACTTCTGAACGGTACTAGTGTACATTGTTGTACCTTAAAAATCATCATAAAATAGCTGTAAACAGGATTTTCAACAAGAAATCAAATAGCAAACAGTGCTGAAAACAAAGTCAGAAGACTGTATAAATGCATGTCTCTGCCTCCATTAAAATCCACACAGCAGATCCTGTACCTTCAAATATCCTTTTTAAAAATATCACCACATCACATCAAATGTCCACAAATCCTGATTATCAATTCTGCATTGAGACGTACTGCACAGATCCTCATTCCCCTGGAGAAAGAGTTCAGCACAGACTGAAACACACAAAGCTTTCACTGTTATTGATCTGCATTTGTTTTCCATTTATTTTGCATTCGTTTTTAAGCATCACTTTATCCAAAACATCCACTATTGTTATCCTCTACTCTATTTGTCAAGGTTCTTTATTGGCATTGATGGTTCCATGAAGAACTATTAACATCCATGGAATCTTTCCAATCCACAGAATGTTCTTTATAGCAGAATAAGGTTCTTCAGATTATTAAAATGTTCTTCACACTAAGAAAAAAGTGGTAGAACTGTTCACTGAAAGGATCTTTGGGCAACCCAAAATAGTTGTTCTGTGAAAACCCCCTTTTGGAGGCTTTATTTTTATGTGTACTCCATTCCAGCCCATTCCCCCTCTCAGTTGTGTCTACACTAATCCAGGAGGAGTGACTGATTCTGTCCCAGAGTGTTGAGCATCAAACACAGACAGTCCCCGTCACAGGGCCAGAGCAGCGCTGGATGTGTGTGCATGTGGACCAGTGCATGTGTGTTAGCTTGTACGAGTCTCGTGGGACATTCATTTCGCAGACGCACACTTTTTTCATACATATTTATGAGGAGAATCTCTTCCCCTGCCCCCTTACCATACCCTCTCCACCCTTCCGTCCCAGGCCAACAAAGCACTGGAAAGTGGGATCAGAGCCGTATCTCTCACTGCCAGAGCTAAAGCATCATTATCTTCAAAACATTCAGTATTCATGAAGACATCAATGAAATTACATTTAGAAACATTAAAATTCGGAACAAGTACAGTGAGATCAAATGTAAATGAACCAGTCTGTGAAGTGAAAAACTGCAGTTGATCTAATGGGACATTTCATGTTATTTTACAATAAAATACTGTAAAATGTAAATTTTTGAAGTGAAAAAGAACAGGGCATATGCTTATACTTTACAGAGAGATATTCTGGTCTCTAGATATGACCCAGGTCCTTATGGAAGCCGGTAAATATGTGACTTTATATCTCACAATTGCTTATTTCTCTCACATAACAGTTCTCAAGTCTACAAGCCGTATAAATGACTCACTAATGTAAAAAAACTGCACTGAGGGGTCTTACATGTATAGAAAAATCGAATGAGTGGTATAATGCAGAAGAGTAGATGACAGCTGCTGTACTTCAAGTACTTAATCCAAACTCTTATTGAAGCTTTCTAGAACACTTCCTCCACACAAGCAGGCATTTCTGCTGATTAAGCTCTGGTCAGAGGAGTTAACTTCCAGCTCTGAGAGCACACCATTACAGATATCACATCAGCATCACAGACACTACAGCTCGACTGACTCGCTCTCCTGACTACAGACAGCTGTCTTAACTGGGATGAAACGAGATTATGCATGAAATGGAATGCAATTCATTTCAAAAGAGTTTTGCACTGGTGTGTTGCTAAGCTAACAACACAATACTCCAATAACTACAGAAATGCACAGAATATTTTATCAATACTCACAACATTTGTCTGGATTCATCCATCGTTTTGGATTCATTTGTTTCCCTGAGCTCAATACAGTGCATTATAAGATTGGCTTCTCATGAAAGGTAGCCCTGTTGAAAACAATAGCATATGCTGGTATATTTTGAAGCAAGGCAGCTGGTTTGAGCTGGTTTAAGATGGTCATGTGCTGGCCCTAAGCTGGTTCTAAGCAACTAGCTCCTGCTCCTAGCTCCTGCCCAGAACCAGCTCATAACCAGCTTATTACCAGCTCAGGACCAGCTTGAACCAGTTCATGACCAACTAAGGACCAGCTTAAACCAACAAAAACCAGCTGCCATGCTTCAAAACATACCAGCATATGCTGTTTTTTCCACCTTAACATAGCATGGTATTAACATTAAATGCACCATTTTTTTGGACACTAGCATGATGGAAATAACATGGTATTCTTTTAAGAACTTAAATTCCAAGGTACACTACCATTCAAAAGTTTTTCTGTATTATTTGATGAATAGACAGAACAGCATTTATTTGAAATATAAATCTTTTGTAACATTACAAAAGTCTTTACTGTCACTTTTGAGTTAATGTTAATGTTAAGTTAATGCATCATTGCTGATAAAAAAGGATAACTAATTCACTTGGTAGAAACTAACTAAATGAAATGCCACCATGGGCACCAAGTTGTGCAAAATGAATAAAAGTGCACATGGTAGGTAAAAGAATTATGAATCATTTTAAGGACTTTTTTTTTACTTTTACATGGTGATTTTATATGACAATTTTAGCGCAGTGTTTGCTTCTCACTTCATGTACAAAAATATGGATCCAACATAAGCACTTGGTACTGCCACAGTACATTTAGTACGAACAGCTCATGTACATCCATATCTCAAACATTTTTATGCAGCAACCCAATACTGCAGTATTATATTATTACTTATTTGATACATATATCAAATTATCTACTAAATATGTTTTCAAATAAATCAATACCAAAAATCTACAAGGATAAAAATCTATAAGGACAAATCTTAAAATTGTTAACTTGGTTACTGTGTGTAAAATTTTAGTTCAAGTTGACCTACATGTTTGTGCCTACAAATCTACAACATTTTACACTTGCAGTCTTCCCTCTATAGTACTGAAAAAGACTGTATTCATTAGTCAAAGACACAATGCTGGAAATGAACCTGAACTCTGCGTCTCTGCAGATGAACTGCGGCAGGGATGAGACATCTTTAAAGAGACACCCTAAAAGCGAGAGGCCACTGCAAGCGAGACACAACAATGGACTTAACCTTCCTGTGAGCGTTGCTATGGCGACGGGTGCGGGCTGCGCGTGTCTACCTCATGCTTTTGGGTCCCATTTAAAACTGAAACAACAGTAACGGCAGGAGACGTGCCGCTATTAAACAATCCCACAATCTATGACCAGCAGCTCTGATCAAATAACCTGTAGACCTGACAGGTACGACTGCAGCACAAAGCGACTCTATCTCTTATATAACAGTTCCTGTGATTCAAATTGATCACACACAGCAGCTAAAGCCAAACATGGTGCAATCAGGAAAAAACTAAGATTATCAACCTGTATTTAACCAATACAGCATCAGAATCACCTTAACTAAGAAGTGAGATAATTCAGCATCTCTGCAGATAAAGAACAGCATGTGATTCTCATGATGCATTTCTGGTAAACCTTTTGAAAGTGACTATTTACTCTTAACAGTGTGAAACGTGACCACACTAATATATAGATGGTCAGTTACTCTCACCAAAACACACACTCTTAATTACCTTTCTTCTTGACCATGACCATCAGTGGTAAGTGAAGATGAATCAATAATCAGCCCTGGTGGAGTTGTATCCAGTGAGATGAGAAATGCAGCATTAAAAAGCTGAACAAAAAATCCAGTGAACTAATATGGATGATTAAAAGAGGAATATGTAAATGACAGAAAGCTAAACGTGTCCTGTAACAACAGAGGCAGGCAGGCGCGTGCCTGCTCCCCTGTACCCCTCTGTCTCCTCCTACCGCCCCCACCCTCCCTCCATCCATCCGTCCCATCCCCCTTTCTGTCTCATTAATCCAAGGACTTGCCCATCTTCCTCTGCAGTCTGGAAGTTACTGGCAGAATTTATGACTATAGCTGCCAATTTGGCTTGATTAAGCTACATTAAAAAGCTTAAACAGTTCAGATTAAAAAAACATTTTACATTTTATGGCAACATTTTTTGGTATATAAACTATGGTTACACCGAATGACATTTTATTGGGTGTCTTTTGTAAATCATGGTAAAAATGTGTGACAGTTGTTATTTTTTGCTCAGAAAAAAAAAAGGAACAGGACATTCTAATATCCATAGAAAAAAATAAACTTAAAGCTGTATTAAACTTTTATTATTTTGATGCTTGAAAACACCTTTTTGGTCAAAATATTCAATTATAGACTAATATTAAATGTAAATATTCAAGGTAAATTTATAATAATAATAATAATAATAATAATTTTAGATTATTATTATTAGAATAATTTCTTAGACACTAACATCAGCAAATGGAATAAAAAATAGTAATAATTAAAAAACAAAATGTTTTTTTTTATTATTCCCAAAGAGGTTTCCCAAACATTCACTGCGTCACTGGTTAAACAAAACATTCATTCAACCTACAAATGGCTTCCACATATTAAGCACAATACAATACAATTAAAACTGAATAAAATCACACTCTTCACCTGTCAATGTTTATTTTAAAATGTTAAATGTATTTATTTTCTAAAATACTACAAATAAATAATTAATAAAAGCATTTAAATAAATAAAAAAAATTAAACTAAAAATATTCTTCATTACAAAAATCATGTGCTCAACACATGGTGCTGGTCAAAAATAACTAAATGGCCAAGTCAGCAACTGTGCAGGGGACGACCAGCCTTGTTGGGACAGTATCCTTGCAGATCACACAGGCTTGTCTGGATCATGACAGCAGACATGACATGATCTGGTTTTAATCCACCATGAATATCCCTGTGATTAAGCTGTGACGATCCTATTAGCCTCATCACGGTTCAACAGCTGTCTGAGTGACACTCAGTCTCAACTACATCAGCAGAATGGACTCATGATGAAATAAAACATTCTGCAAGCAACATATAAACAAACTGCAAATATTTCATTATAGTAGAAGTTCCACTAGTGACTGTTTTTTTAGAGGGCTCTTAAAAGCATGAAATTTACTTTTTCTGTCTGCTGCCGTTCATTTTGTTCATGCCGTTTTGAACACCACAATAGCAGCACAGCATAGAAACAACTCAAACAACTGCATAGCAGTATTGATACACAAGCAGCTATACTGAAAATACAGAAATGTCTGTAGACATTTCTGTTTGTTAAAATTAGTACAATAATTTCAGAAGCATAAACCAAAAAGTAGAATGCACTTTTCTGATTGTGAATATCTGGTTAACTTGCTGCTAAGTGCCAAAAAGTCAAAGATTTGACATCACTAACCTGGAAATGATTATTTCTTCTTCAAAAGCACTTACTCAACACTGTAAACACAGCTTAACTTCCAGGTGGATCTCCAAAAGCAATCAGAATGAATCAGAAGATTTCAGACAGTTTTCCCCCCGTGCGAGACGCATCAGGCAGTCAGTGAATGGACAGTGTGTTGGTGTGCCATCTAAAGTTGAGACCGGATCAGAGGGAACTTGAGGATCATCAACCTTAGAAAGCAGCTTGACTTCAGAACACTTCCTTCACATGCCTAGAAGCATCAATGGACACTTTTCCATAAGTAAAAACGTACTTCACCTCATCCTAGACTGGTTTAGTGCATAGCCAGCACATTTCTAATAGCCAAATACTGTGGAGAACTAAATTTATGTGACTGCTGCTCTAGTCTGAAGTCTCATTCATTCAGTTCTGCATCCAGTTTAGATCTTAAAATTGTTTCACATGCGTCAAACTCAGTGCAATTTGTTTGAATGACTATGCAAAAGCACTGCACTGTTAAATAATTATGACTCATTGTTATTTACATAAGAGCATTTTCATTGATTTGTCATCCCATTAACTTTTCCAATAACACTGCTGTAAGACTCCACACTTAGTCTGCCCTTCTCAGATGACCCTGTAAAAGCTCTTAGTTCTCCAATGTATGTCAGGAAGTAAACTCCTCTCCCTGGGCCAAGCAGATCTATATGGTATAATCTGGAATGCAAGGCTGAGGAAAATGCAATTTGAAAATAAAGCGACAAATATGCAGTTATGGGCTGTTTGTACAGGACGAGTTCCAGCTAGATGGAGCACAATGCAATGAAAGAAAGGTAGCAAGAGATGCTTTTCAACTCCCTTTAACTTGACACATCCTACAAACGTAAAAAGAAATATATACATTGAGCTGAGCAATGTTGTTTCATTGTCACCATTATCTACAAGAGACATAATTACAATGGCAATAGACAGTTCAAAAGTTTGGGGTCGGTTTTGAAAGAAGTCTGTTATGCTTATTAAGGCTGCATTTATCTGATCAAAAATACAGTAAAACTGTAATATCTATGACATTATTATTACCATATAAAATACATTAAAAATGATAATGTAAAAGTTGAACTTTCAGCATCATTATTTCAGTGTCTTACTTCAGTGTCACACGATCCTTCAGAAATCATTCTATTATCTTGATTTGCTGTTCATGAAACATTTCTTATTATTATCAATGTTGAAAACCATTGTGTTGTGAAAATATGTTTTGGCAAAACCATTATACATTTTTTCTTTACTTTTTTCAAGATTCTTTGATGAGATGAATAAATAAAAAGTTCTGAATAACAGCATTTATTTGAAATAGAAATATTCGGCAACATTTTTTTAAATGTCCATTGCTCTAGTGTTTTGTACAGCTTAATGTATCGCTTACATATTCATTTGTAAATGATGTTCATATGTTCATAGTTTCTGCTTATAGTATACATACACTATTACATAATCCATCTGTATAGTATGTTCATAGTACACTTATCTGTATATCATGCTGATAGTATTTAAAAAGCTGTAAATTATGTCCATAGTACTGCCTTAACTGTATATTTATTGTACATTTGTAACATATTGGAGACACAGTATATCCTGTACTTACTGCTTATTGCACTTCTGGTTAGATGCTAACTGCATTTTGTTGCCTTGTACCTTACATGTGCAATGACAATAAAGTTGAATCTAATCTAATCTTAATGTCTTTAACACTCTAATGTCACTTTAATGCATCCTTGTTTTTTTTGTTTTTTTTCCCCAAAAAACTTACTGACTCGAACATTTTGAACAGCAGCCTAAATAAAAAACGATTTCCTTAAAAAAGCAAAATGAAGTTCCTCTTCCACAGGCCACTGGTCAATATGTGTAAATCTTTACCCAAACAAGAGCAAATCCCAAGAAATCCAAAAACTGAGGAAATCTGACATGCTGGATTTGTCTGATGGTTCTCTTGTAATACTAAAGGCTTTTTGGTTGCCTCAAGCATGCCTGAAGAAGTTTACAGTTACATAAAACTTAAACTCAATTTCAAAAATGAGTAACAATCATTTTTGACATCCGTGTACTGATTAATACATTGCATAATGCTCTATCCTCGTCATAAACACTCACAAAAGTTTTGTGTGTCAAGATGTTTCCTGGCACTAGATGAGAACTACCTCTTGATTAGCATAATGAATTAATTCATTCCACCCTATTAACAGCATGTAATCCCTTTTTAGCAACTGAGACATTCACTTTCATGATCTGCTTTAGCACACTTACAACCAGTGGAAACTCACAGCACAGAGCGCCACTAACATGAGCGAAGCATTTCTACTGAACGGAAGGGTTGAGCAGCTATTATACATCTGTTTGGGCAGGATGATCTCATTCATATTTATACACAAATTGTACATTTCTTGTACAATTGTATGTATAATGTCAGTCACTTTAAAATAAAATAAATAAAAAAATAAAATCAATCAATCAATCAATCAATCAAGTCCACCTATTGCAACTAAAAATATAAGCTGCTGCCTTAAATTTGTAAGTATAATCAAATTGGTTGTCATTTCAACTTAAAACTTCAACTTAAAAACTAGAAAAAAGTTGAATTTCATGCTTTATAACTTGAAAATTGCACAACTTAATTCTACTTAATGAAATTGCTATATATAGAGAGAGAGATTTAGATATATTTAGAGAAAGACAAAAACAAAAGATATAAAAGTTTGTGTCACTCTTTATACATATATATAAAAAATGTATAATGTTAAAGTAGCCTAAATGTTACATTGATTAAATGTGATGGTATTAAATAATTGTATGCAATCAAAAATATATATAGCACAATCAATTTAAGAAATTCTTCAATTTACTAAGTCAAAGGGATTGCTTAGAATTTTGCGAGAACACTGCAGATTTGTAAAGTTGAACATATGTTAAAAGATTCATGTTTTGGAAGCTGTTGAAATATTCATAAAAAATGTAAGTGAGCTATATTTTACATATGCAAATAAATGAATACTAATGAGATCATGTTGGAGGCAAAGACAACATAACACACTAAGTTTCTTAATGTACAATTAAACTGTACAGTTACTGTTGGTCTAAATTTGACTGGTTTCTGGAGCAAAACTGATCTAAATTAAATTCAGCTTACTTGTGTTTTATGCAATAAACAAGACGTGTGATATGAAGAAAAATATCAACATAAAGTGCAACCCTTCACCAGTTTCCATAGCTGTTCATACCAGGTGTCAGGCTCTCAGTCAAGTAATAGTCTTCAGGGTTGATGAACGGCAGCTGTTGCATCACAGACTCTTTCGGGATGAGGTACAACACTTCTGCCACACGTCCATCCTCTATGACAGATATGCGTTTGACAGAGTTTGTGCGTTTGATCCGGGTGCGATCCACATGCTGACTGCGTCCTGAGCCGCAGAGCTTTCCCAGGCTGTTCAAAGTGGGAAGGGAAGGCATGTCCAAAAATACACAAACTAGGCCAAAAATGCTTAGGAATTAGTCTTTTCCACAATAGACTGAATAGCCAGGCTAAATGATAACCGATGATCTTCCAAAAAGCCCTTTGACTCAGCGGTCAGAGGTCACGTACCAGCAGGTGAGTCTGCAGAAAGGGCCAAACTCCAACCAAAAGACCTCTGATCTTCAGATTAACAAATCTTAAATCTTCAACCAAATGTGCTCTCGTCCCGATTAAGTGATTGCCAGATGTAATGCTCCTCACCTGAAAATGATACGCCTTACCTCTGCTTCAGGTGAAGACCACAGGTGAACCCCATGCCAGAGTGGAAAGTAAGAAGTGGTTCAAATAGCTCCTTGCCTTCTCCTAAGCGGATTAACCCTGACGTCTACTCTGTGATTATACCTTGGATGGGCCAAGCAATGCCACCATAGCAGCTGCAATGGTACAAGCTACTTGGTGAGAGTTTGCCGACACAACTAAAAATACTCTCTTCTTAATCCAAATCAAGAATGGTCAGCGTTTAGACAATTCCCTAGCACTGTCTGCTTTCTATTAATACACTCTTAAAAATAAAAGCCCTTTATTGGCATTTATGGTTCAATGAAGAACCTTTAACATCCACAGAACCTTTCAATTGCACAAAATGTTCTTTATAGTGGAAAAAGATTCTTTAGAATATTAAAATGTTCTTCCCAAAAATTGTTCAAGAACTGTTCACGGAAAGGTTCTTTGGGGAGCCCAAAATGGTTCTTCTATGGCATTGCTGCAAAACCCTCCTTTATTTTTAAGAGTGTACAACCGAAATGTAATGCACAAGATTAGCTGGAAATACATCTGTGCAGATTCTGAGAGATATAGATCAGTAATAATCCCATAAACTCCTTTCAATTTTTTATCACAGGATTTTCTAATTTAGAAAGTCTAATTTCCAAAGTAAAGCCCATCAGAATGAAATTCAATCTGATGTAACAACAAAAAAGAGACTATATTGCAGCAATAAACAAAATGTTATTTTTTCCATATATGCATGCAGATTCTGTATTTTTGAGCAATACATTTTGTACTATTATTAATATAAACGCAATGCATAAACAGAGCTAAAATAAGAAAGCAAACTACTGTAGCCCAAATAATGTCTTGTGAGTCTAAAATGAGATTAGAGATGCAACAACCATTGCAAATTCATGAATCCCACCCACACCTCTCCAGTTGTTCCTTCACATGGAGGAAATAGGTGAGAACATATGGCCGTTAATCAACACAGACTCGTCTCTCTGGAAAAAAAAAAGAGTCTGTTTATGCTATTGGGGATTGTCTCTTATACATACAGTATGTCTCTTTTGTTATGCAGTCATTGCAATCAGAGAAAACAAGAAACATCCGTTATTTATTATAATAACTTGAATGTGCACATAGGAATATTTTCATGAGATTTTCACATAGCTTTTCGTTTATTTTGACCTTCATCGAATATTGTAACTACAGCTAAATGTTCTGTCATGCTGCCTGGTGAACCTTCATTATTATTTTTAATTTTAAACCTTACTGCCAACTTAACAGTTGGTGGTAAGTAGAATTAGAAAGAGCTTTCAGAAGTGATTGCATCCAGCCAATGTAAAAGTAAAGTATAGAAAAGTATAGAATATTACTTTTACTAGATCATCATCATGAAATGAATAAAGATATACTTACAGTTTATATTATATTATTCATTATATAATAATTTATTAGGTAACACTTTAGTATATGGACCAATTATCACTATGAACTACTTGCTTATTAGCATGCCTATTATTAACATATTGGCTGTTTATTAGTACTTATAAAGCACATATTCTGTATATGACCATATTCTACATCCCTAATCCTACCCAATACCTAAACTTAACAACTACCTTACTAAATATTAATAAGCAGCAAATTAGGAATTGAGGCAAAAGTTGTAGTTAATGGTTTGTTACTAGTGAGAATTGGATCTTAAAATAAAGTGACAAGTTATTATAATAATACAAATATTTAATAATACAAAATGCAACCAGAGCACATAACCTTTTGTAACACCCACATCCAAACAAGATCTGATAAAAACTAGTTCAGTAAATGACATTGACATTTATAATTTGCAATTCAAACATTGCTTAGGAAACTAATCCTGTCCAAGAGTACTTTAGTCACTGTCATTGACTGAGATAATTCACCAAATGCTAATAAATCCTGGAGAAATGCACTAACCTACAGCCTTTATGAAATTACATGAAGAATCAAATTTAACAACAGACGTGTGCTGCTCTGACAGACCCCGCGTGTTCCAAAACAGACACAGGCTGTGTTCCAAAACCTACAGAGATGCCTACATAAGCAGCATTTCAAGAAAGGTTGTTCAAAAAGGTAATCTAGCTTTCTTTTGGCCAAACTGCTGCATCATATTTGTCATTGACAGAGAAGGTAATTCCGTAATGCAAAACTTTACTGAAAAATCTGGATGAAGGACACAGTTTATGATATATATTTTTGTGTGAGTAGACATTTACAATTCATTAAAAAAAAGAAAAAGAAAGAAAGAAAGAATCATGGAAAAATGGAACTTCATGTTCAATATTTGTGTCGCATTTAATATTTTCGAATATTTAATAATATCTTATAACATTGTAGCTCACTAGGTTTTCGAAAAGAGCCTCAAAGGGTTTTGCAGATGCTGCAGATTTTATAACAGATTAAGGAGGATTATTTTTTTGCATGTAATCTTTAAACTGTAAAATATTGAACATAATTTACATCAACTGAAAATTAGATTCTAAAGGGAGGGGGAAAAGAGATGGATTTAGATTGATTGAGATGGAAGAAGGTTAGAGAGAGAGAAAGAGGGATGAACTTGTGTTTCTGGTGATGTTCCTCTGCTTCTGAGTGATAATGGGCTTCATGAATAATAGAGCTCTGCTGTTCTGTTATATGAAGCTCTCTTCCGATCTCTCTTAAATCCTTGGACATGACTCATGCACTGCCTTGACCTCAACATGAAAAGTGTTTCTAAAAACGTATAGCAAGATAGTGGGGAATGTCCCAATAAACACTTTACTGTCTCTGAATGCTCTTGGTGAATATAAATTAGTACAAACATGGCAGTCAAATGCATTGGACAATGTTGATGCTAAAATGTTAAAAGTTAAAAAAATGCCTTCAGGCTAAGATGGTTGACCGATAGGGGTTTGAAGAAGGTTTGAAGAGCATGCCGAAGAAAATGCACAGAGCTTATTTAGCCAATCAGAAACTCAGCTTGTGCATTTTGGACTGCTGACATCAGATTTGACATGTCTTTGGAAAGAGGTTAGAAAAATGGCTAAATCACTTTAAAGGGTTAGTTCACCCAAAAATGAAAATTAGCCCATAAATTACTCACCCTCAAGTCATCCTAGGTGTATATGACTTTCTTCTTTCAGACGAATCCAGTCGGAGTTATGTAAAAAATTGTCTTTGATCTTTCAAGCTGTTTAATGCCACTCAGCGGGTGTTGCATGCATCAGTCCAAAAGAA
>NW_015557049.1:586902-589744 GCF_001515605.1 Sinocyclocheilus anshuiensis | reverse complement strand
TTGGACTGATGCATGCAACACCCGCTGAGTGGCATTAAACAGCTTGAAAGATCAAAGACAATTTTTAATATAACTCCGACTGGATAACATAAGTAATGGAGTAATTTATGGGCTAATTTTCATTTTTGGGTGAACTAACCCTTTAATAACAATAAGATTTGAAAATAAATATTTTTTTTCAGAAATATATAAAAAAAAAAAAGATCAATGGCAACAAATGGGAATGCTTCTGTTAATCGATCATAAATATATAAACATATTACAATTATATAAATATATACTAAAAATAAGATAGATGATGAAAAATGATTTAACAAAAATAAACTCTAGTTTTGATCAGTGCAGTATTACAACTTTAAAACTGCACAATATTTGCTGTAATCCTAAAAACTGCCAAGTGACTTTCAGCTGTTTCTGTTTGTGAATGCAGCAAATGCCAAAAACTGCTAAATCATCTTAGACTCTACTCAAATGACACTTGAGCTCTAACATCATAAACATGCCTCGATCTTGACAAATGAACTTGGCATAAAACAGCAAACAGACTGAAGAGTTTAACATGCTCTTGAGCACTGAAATCATTCATC
This sequence comes from Sinocyclocheilus anshuiensis, assembly GCF_001515605.1. Taxonomy (NCBI): domain Eukaryota; kingdom Metazoa; phylum Chordata; class Actinopteri; order Cypriniformes; family Cyprinidae; genus Sinocyclocheilus; species Sinocyclocheilus anshuiensis. Next base: position 589,157 of record NW_015557049.1, on the reverse strand, counting down.
CGCTGATATCAGTTCAGCATCTGAGCAAAACAACACTGGCACCACAGAGCACCAAAGTCAATGAATGGGCAGGACAACATGCCCATAAAACATCTATGTTTTAAATGGCGCACCAAGCTCTCACCATCTATGTCAATCTGTTTTCTTTTAGATATGTATTTTTTTTAATTCACTCGCTTCCATCCTACATGCACCGGACGGACGAGTTTCTTCTGTGCAGTGGAGCATACAGCAAATTAGCTACAAATAAACACAGCACATTAAAGGCAGAGGTAGAGTGAGAATAAATCTTTCTGCTGCAAAGCAAACCGCCCCATTTCTCCTTAAAAAAAACAATCCAGCTCCAGCGCACATATGAGAGACAACTCCCTTACAAAGGAAAACAATGCCACATGAAAACAAACCGAGTGCAAATACAAAGAAAACAAGCCTCCTGTAGAGATAAGCACATACATCATGTGCAAAAAGACAACTGAGAGGTCCAAAACTACGCTTACCATCCAATCCGAAGCAGGACGTAATTTTTTGGGCGTAGTTGCACAGTCCATCGTAAGGAGGCTGTTTTTGCTGGTGCACTGCACTCTTCTCCCCCATCTCTACTGACCGACATAAACACACTCACACCCTTCTAACCTCACAGGACGGCCCGGCAGGACCTTCTGAGGCTGCGTTCTCATCAATAATTCACATTCGCATGCGGCCACTTGCACACACGTGCACGCACACTCACAAAAGTACTGAGGCGGTGTGTCCTCGCTGCATGCATTCTGGTGTCCGGACTGGGAGGAAGTGGAGGAGGAGACTCGGGTTACCGCGGTACCGGTTGCCAAGGATAGGCCAGTGATGCCGCAGTCTAACAGGTAGAGGTCTGCTGCCCTGGTGCAGAGGAAGGGCGGGGCATTTACAGGATGAGCAGCACTACTGTCAGACACGATGCAAGAACACACACACACACACACACACACACTCCAATCCAGTCTATTGTTAAAGAAATACTCTTTACAAGTTGTTCACTGTGTCTGGTTATGGAAGCCGGTTTTTGTCACAGTTGATTAAAAATGTAATTAAGTCATTACTGTGAGCTAGTATCTAATTGTATTAAAAGGCATTGAGAAATCATTATTATGAGAAAGTTTCTCATTATTAGCAGATACTAAGTCATGATGTTTATCATCATTATTATAAAATAATACGTCATCTTAATATTCAATTATTATTTTCTACAGAACTAAATTTTTTGTTAACTGTTAAGAAAACCAGCTTTTGTAGTTTGCAATAACGATCGACTGATAATGTTTTTTCATTGTTGATGCTGATATCTAGGTGGAAGATGGCCAATGTAATGGCAATACACACTACTGTTCAAAAGTTTGGGGCCAGTAAGATTGTAATTTTTTTTTTTTTTAACAAAAGTAATTATTTTTTAAGCAAAAACGTATTCAATTGATCAAAATTGACAGCTTTAGAAAAAACAAATATTTAGAATATATGCTCTTTTGAACTTTCTATCCATCAAAGAATCCTAAAAAAATTTAAAAATTCACAGATTCCACAAAAAATTAAGCAGCGCAACTGCTTTCAGCATTGATAATAATGAGATTTGGATATTTTAATAAAAAAATCTTACATATTGTGCCTTTAAGCCTGACAGTAATGCACCTGGTAATAGACAGAGCCAAAAATTCTTGAATCTGTCTCAGACAGTGACCACATTTAGTTTATTTATTGGACCTAAATCAGGTTATACGCCATATTGAAGTTAACTCGGACGAAAACGAGGCTGTGAAGGATAGAAAAATATTTAAAATTAATTTTCAAACTTTCAAAGCTGATTTATGGAGTTTTTGTCTACTGAAAGACAGAAGGATGTTTCGTTGTTAAACAACAATACAATCCATTAAAGGCACTGTTCCTCACAGCCTCGTTTTCATTCCTGTCAAAAAAATAAATATGGCGCTACCCTGACTAAGGTCTATCAAAGAGAAAACAACACGCTATAGATTGACACTATATGCATTTTGTGGCCAAAGTGATACCTTATGCATCTACAGCAATCGACTTTCAGGCATAAACGCACACAGAGAAATAATCACTTTAGTAAAGAGGTGTGTGACAACTAGCCCCGGTCTCCTATACTGCGTTGAGCTCTAGTACTCTGGCGCCATCTGTTGGTTAGCTGAAGTGTTACGATATTTCGACATTCTTGTGTAACCATACAATTTTTGAACCAGCGCAATATATACTGTGTGTGTGTA
>NW_015557049.1:555755-586277 GCF_001515605.1 Sinocyclocheilus anshuiensis | reverse complement strand
TATATTCTAACAAACTGTCATTAAATTATGACAGACGTTCAGTCCCTTACTGAGTTAAGTGCGAGTGAGTAATCGAAATATTATGGATAAGAGTTCCTGAGAAGATGGAAATAGATGTTCATACCGCATATTCACGACGAGCCTGATAATAAGCGCTCAAATTCTGCAGCATGAGCAGGTAAGGCCGATGACTGGAGTTACAGGACAGGACAGGTGCTGTAAAGTCTGGGATGCTGCCGCTGCTGATGATGATGCAGATGCATAAACGCGTGTCCAACCAAAGTATCTTTAAGACTATTCTTTTTTCCCTCTTATTTCAGTTAATATCGTAAAACTAGCGAGCTAAGCCAATAGTAGTACTGACAGTTTCGTGTAAACATGGCTGAAGACGCGAAAGCATGTGACTCTGAAGACTGGAGTAATGATGCTGAAAATTCAGCTTTGATCACAGGAATAAATTACATTTTAAAATATATTCAAATAGAAAACAATTATTTAAATGGTAATATTTTTAATACTATAAATTTTTTTAGATTAAATAAACAGCCTTGGTGAGCATAAAAGACATTTGTCATTTTTACATTTAATAATTCAATTTAAAAATCGCTAGTGACATGCATTTAAGCTACAGATTCAAAGTCCAATAAAGCTTCCAATAAAGCTGTAAAATAAACAGTAGGATTAGATTTAAGGTTAAGGTATTGCTTCAAATAAGATCACAAAAAGGTTTTGGTTTGCTTGAAAAGGGAAGCTTCTCAAAATGTACATATTTAAAGCCACTTTTAATTAAAGTGAACCTTTTTTCAATTCTAAAGTGAATTTATTAGGTTTTGAGGATGCTGGAAATTAAGACTGACTTTTCAAAACCGAAATATTATGGTTTTCCCAAACGAAAAGATGCTAATAAAGTATAATATCCATGGTTATTTTATCTCTCAGGATGTTGCTCGGACATGCGGTGGTGGTAAAGCTGCATCACTCCTTCACACAGTTCAATTGCTGAACATGGGAACATGGTCTTTGTTCAATAACATGGACTGATATATTGATTTACCTAAGGGCATCAGCATTAAGACGACAAAATGCTGAGCTGTGGGATACGAAACCACTTGAACATTCCACAAACCTCAGTTGCACTTAACATTGCACCATTAATATTATTATGTGTATTTAACGGTTACATGTTTTCATAACCTAAACTAATCTGCCGTTGTTATAGGTGTAGTGTGTCTCATCATCGCAGCCAAGCATGTTTTAGAAACAAGTACAGCACCATGTATCTGAACACATGACTTTAGGGTTGATACACAATCATCTACCTGCTGAGAATGCATTGATGCAACAGAAACACAAATAAATATATTTCTTTTAGGCCACAAATGTGCTAACCGTAATCTAGACACTACTCAAAAGATTTAACAACACACCATTAAAGGCACAATATGTAATTTTCGCCACTAGAGGGCACGTATTCAAAATAAACAAAGAGACAAAGGCATAGTTTGTTGACGCGGTGACTGAGTGTGGAATCATGGGAGTTCTCGTCTTCATCCCCACAGCCGATGCTCTTTTTTCCCTCTTATTTCAGTTAATATCGTAAAACTAGCGAGCTAAGCCAATAGTAGTACTGACAGTTTCGTGTAAACATGGCTGAAGACGCGAAAGCGGAGGAACAGACAAACCGATTCAATTGAGTGAGTCATTTACGCCGGAACCGCTCCGATTGATTCAATCTCGTGACTTCGATCATTCAGTTCAAGCGATTCACTAGCAAAAAAAACAGATCAAAAGAGCATTTCATTTTCGAATTTCGACATCACGTGAAATGATTTTAAAAAGCATGATTTAAAAAAAAAAACGGAGCTCTGAAACTCTGAATCAGTTAAACCATTGAGTCGCAAAATGATTCACCGTTTCTACTCGGATCGAGTATCGTGAATCACTCGATTCAGGTCTGTGAATCTTTTGATTCAGATCGGAACTTCGGAGCGGGTTCGCGAATCACTTCAGTTTCCAGATAATAAAGTTTCATTCTACGTTGCCCCGGGTTGACTAGGCTGTTCCTTTTAACCCAGAAATACTTCATATCACAAAAGTAAGTTGTTTCATGTTGACCCTGTTCACAGGTTGTGAATACCCTAGTCATAGTAACCGGTTGAGACCGTTCCTCTTTCTGGAGGAAACATTTCACCTGCCACGGACACATTGTACAGATTTGGGAGAGAAAATTTGCAGGAATGAAGGTCCAAACTTACAGCCAGCAGCGTCTGCAGCAGCCTGTGCGATTTAAAAATTAGAACATAAAATGGCCCACCAGTGAGAAATGAAATGAAACTCGTAGTCTGAAGTGACTGATCGGTTTTGTTGCCCTCTTGTTACAGCTAAACACACCAGATCAACTTCATCCACTGAGAGTCAAACTTGAGTTTGAGAACCCCACATCCCATCTGCAACTCCTGAGATGAAAGATTAGCAATACGCTATAATGTAAAAACATTCAATTTAGTCAGAATAAACTGCACAGCAAAACCAATCCATAACAAATCTGAAGAAAGCAAATGTTTTAATTGGGACGGAGTGAAATTAATTAAAGAAAGCCACAGGACGTAGCAAACCTCATTATAGAGATTTACAGGACCAGCAGAATCAAGCAACTGAGATCACATGAGATTTCATCACTAAAATTGTAATCGGTTAACTCCGTTCTTCTAAAAAGTGTCACATCGTGACACCATGGCAGTGACACTCAAATTCAACAGAAGATAGGCTACCTCCCGACACGTTTGACAAACGAGTGAGCTACATCTGTACAAGTGACGGGAATAAATCAGTCAAGCAGAACAGTGTGATTGGGTCTAAGCAGATGAAATACATATTCAGAGAAAACAAAATTAGGTTTACAGCAGAAAGCCCAGAATCATTTTAAACAATGGAATACATTGCTTTACAACATTTTTTTTTTAAATAAAATGGACAGCCGGAGCGGGTTCGCGAATCACTTCAGTTTCCAGATAATAAAGTTTCATTCTACGTTGCCCCGGGTTGACTAGGCTGTTCCTTTTAACCCAGAAATACTTCATATCACAAAAGTAAGTTGTTTCATGTTGACCCTGTTCACAGGTTGTGAATACCCTAGTCATAGTAACCGGTTGAGACCGTTCCTCTTTCTGGAGGAAACATTTCACCTGCCACGGACACATTGTACAGATTTGGGAGAGAAAATTTGCAGGAATGAAGGTCCAAACTTACAGCCAGCAGCGTCTGCAGCAGCCTGTGCGATTTTAAAAGCAGAACATAAAATGGCCCACCGGTGAGAAATGAAATGAAACTCGTAGTCTGAAGTGACTGATCGGTTTTGTTGCCCTCTTGTTACAGCTAAACACACCAGATCAACTTCATCCACTGAGAGTCAAACTTGAGTTTGAGAACCCCACATCCCATCTGCAACTCCTGAGATGAAAGATTAGCAATACGCTATAATGTAGAAACATTCAATTTAGTCAGAATAAACTGCACAGCAAAACCAATCCATAACAAATCTGAAGAAAGCAAATGTTTTAATTGGGACGGAGTGAAATGAATTAAAGAAAGCCACACGACGCAGCAAACCTCGTTATAGAGATTTACAGGACCAGCAGAATCAAGCAACTGAGATCACATGAGATTTCATCACTAAAATTGTAATCGGTTAACTCCGTTCTTCTAAAAAGTGTCACATCGTGACACCATGGCAGTGACACTCAAATTCAACAGAAGATAGGCTACCTCCCGACACGTTTGACAAACGAGTGAGCTACATCTGTACAAGTGACGGGAATAAATCAGTCAAGCAGAACAGTGTGATTGGGTCTAAGCAGATGAAATACATATTCAGAGAAAACAAGATTAGGTTTACAGCAGAAAGCCCAGAATCATTTTAAACAATGGAATACATTGCTTTACAACATTTTTTTTTTTAAATAAAATGGACAGCATTAAAATAAAGACTTTTTTCTCAAGTGTATAACTCAAAAACAAGACTGCAGAGGTTAAGCTATAACCAATTACTGCATTTAAAATAAGGCATCACAAATATCCCCATAAATAGGCAAAAGAAGACCAAAAAAAAAAAAAAACATTGTAAGGGCAGATAGAGAGGGAATATGCATTACTCTGCTGCATATTAACAGATACGGCCTTGCATGCATTTCACACCAGACATCACTACTGTTATAACTGTACATTTATATATACACAGTTCTGAACTCGGTATAAAATGTGCATGATCAAGAATTTGAAAAAAAGAAAAAGATGCATTATTGTTATTTCTCTCTGAAGCAGTCATGCTGCTCCTATGATGATACATCCTTTGGTTTTAAAAAAAAATACAATTAAAAAGACAGACATGTAAAATGGATAAATAGACACTAGTGTGCAATTCTTGTAAATAAACACAAATCTTGATGCGATGCAGCTTTAAATATACGCTTGTAGTACGGATGGAAAAATGCAAAGTAATGATTGAGATACATAAATCTGAAACCTGTAAAGATTGTTAAAAAAAGCCACGATGCCAAGGCATTGTGAAAAGGCCCTGGAAGCCAGCCATCCAAAAATAAAAAACCCAACCCTATTTCAATCTGTGCCCCTTCTTTGCCAAATGTACATGGTGTGCATTTAGCACAGCATGTCCTTTACAAAGAGCAGGAGCAGATGAAGCAGCAGATGGAGAGCAGCCTGATGAATAACACTATTGCTGGTATAATACCACACTGCCACATAATGCAAACATACAATGTTAAATATCCCTTGTAAGGAAGCAGCTAAACTCAAAACCAGCTGATCGTTTCAGAGCTTTAAAAGGAATAGTTCACCTAAAAATGTACATTTTGTCATAATTTACTCACCCTAATATTGTTCCGAACCAATTTCTTTCTTACTTTTCCATTCACTCATAGTGATTTTTTACTACCAAGCTTTGAAAAAAAGCACAATAAAAGTATCATAAAAGTGATCCATATGACTCGTGCAATATATTCCAAGTCTTCCTAAATCACACGATAGCTCAGTGTGAGAAAAAGACTGAAATTTAAACTGTCATTCACTGAAAATCTTGATATATTACTTAAATTTCCCCTTTTAGTTCAGAAACCTATTGCAATGACTTCAGAAGACCTGGTATAAAGCACAGACGTGGTATGAACCATTTTTATGGTACTTTTTATGTCTATCACTATTCATCCTTATTGCATGTTGTTTCATAGAAACTCTTGAGTTTCAACAACATAAGGACGAATACATTATCGTTGCTATTTTAGGTGAACTATTCCGTAATTTTTTAAAAATCTGTAATAAATACAGGATGAAGGACACAGCTGGTGTCTAGCTGAGACCAAGGCACACACATAACACGTCAAGTTTAACAACTAAAATGATTTAGGAACACCGTCAGGAACATTAAGGGTGACCAGCTCTCTAGGGATGCACCAGTGGAAACCGGTTTGAGTGCAAATGTGCCCAATCACAAATATATCCAGTCCGCATTGCTTTCAGTTCGCTTTTTAAAAAAACAACAACAACCCAGCAATCACTACCAGAAAGAAAAATGAGAGGATTCGCTTAAAAAACTTTGCTTGTTTTCTGGTTCTCCAATTATTTAAAAACAGATAGACATTGAATCCTGAGTTATTGTAATTTGTCATTACAAATTAACTGCTGCGCTGCATTTGACATTTGTATTAGAACTATTTTTCTCAGAAGAACAGAGAACAAAATAACAGTATCTTTGATACTGCAAATGACAAACAATCAATAATTAAATATTTAATTTAGCACATTCAACTTTTTTTTTTACCGTATAATTTTTCATTACTTGAATCGAATTTAAGTCGATTTCTTTGTACTTTCTGAACCAAATTTTTTGGCATGAAGTTTTATACTTTTTTCATTCCATGTCAATGCTACAAAATCCTCTCCAGATGGGCTGTTCCACTAGAGTCACAATTCCCTCGTCTCATTATGAAATTCTCCTCTCTGGATGCCTTTAGAACAGTAAGCTCAGTCAGAGTTATGGAAACATCCCAGAGTTAACGCGAATAAAACATCCTTGAATGCGAGTCCTGCCGCAGGCAACAGTCTGCGCTGAGGGATGAGTGTAGTTTGGTTTGTCGCTCCTATGTCATCCCCTCCCCCCGTTAATTCATCTGTTTGTTTCCTGTGCACAGTGGCGAGAGGATCAGAGGGAAGTGGAGGCGGATGCATGGAACTTCACAAACGCGATAGCTGCGAGCTCTTTGCAAAATTCCTCCAGAACAATGACCCCCTCGAGCAACGTCACATGATCAACGCTGTAAGACAAAACATGAACCTCTATATAACAGAAAAACAGATACTCAGCAAAGAAACAATCTCTCTTCAGGGCCAGGCCGTGTGATATATCAAATTTCCATATATTGAATCAAAATATATTCACACTGATTTAATATTAAGAAACAGTAATTCATGTTCGAAAATCGCATCTTTGCTCTCGATTTTTGTGCAAATACAGCTACATACATCCATCCAAGTCTTACCTCATCCCCTCTCGCTCTAGTCCCAGAAGTCTTTTCCTCACCAGCAGGAGTTTAGGGGTGAATTCAGGGATGCGGTGAGTTCTTAACATCAGATCGCCAACCACCTGATCAAACCATCCATATAAACAATGGGTTCAACATTCTATGAGGTGTCTAAATTAAAAACTAAAAACTAATCCTGTCAGAGTTGGTTTCATTTAAATCATCCAACAATAATCTAATATGGTCATCATCAAAGGACAGTCAGCAATTATATAATGCTGTATGATTAACATACAGTGTAACAGGCTATATGAAGCAGTCCATTTCAAAAGGGCAGGTTTGCACCTTGAAAAATGCTTGGATCATTTTGATTGGCACTAATTGTGTTTACAGTAGTGATTCAGCATGGAGAACAGCAGACGTACCCTGACGATGACTGAGAAGAGAGACCTGCAGCCTGGCGCCAGGTTAATGTACGGATCCAGCAGGTACTCGTGAAGATGAGCATGAGGCAGCAGAGACAGCTTAGACAACACAGATGTCACCTGCAGGTTAACATCATACGGCTGGATGGAGAGAGAGAGACCAAGAGAGCCATCAGCAGGGCGTCCAACACTGACTTAAAGGTTGCTTAAACAAAAATAAAATGCATAATCTATGTAAAGAAAGGAAATGAGCATTCTAAAATTACAATAAACAAAAATAAAATGTATAATCTATGTAAAGAAAGGAAATTAGCATTCTAAAATTACAAAAACACCATACAAGTATAGAAATAGTAAATACAACTTGTGCACTATATTGCATATCTTCTGAAGCAAGATAGACAGACAGACAGATAGACAGATAGATAGATAGGATATAGTGCACAGGTTGTACTAACTCATGCACAATGTGCACAAAGACTCATGTTGGAGTCATTTTGAATGTCACACATATCAGTAAACATCTTAGGTTCACACACCTGATCGAGGATTCGCCCCATTCTGTCAAACAACACTTTGAGGAAGTGTCCCTCGAAAAAAGGACTGTCCAGATTACACTTCTCAAAGGATTTTGGACTGCTACGCCAGTCCCACTTCTGACAAACTCCACAATAGTCCCGAAACTGTCAACATACAACCAAATATGATTTAAACAGGAAAATATCAAAAAACACTCACAATGCATTATTAGCAACACCAATGTCAGTCACTTCAAGAGTATTTGAATATCTATCAAAAAAATGTCTGATGAGACGTCTGATGAGATGACATCACAATAAATTCACAATGCATTAAACAAAATTAAGTAACATTATAATTATTACTTCATAATTATTCCATTGGCTGACAAACAGATAAATTTACTCCATTGGTTGTGACAATGTTAGTATGTTGCACTGCATGTTCAAATAAACAGTGACTTTAATAGCATCACAAAAACTCTTTTTATTCTTTATCATAATAAATATCATAACAATTGTGACACTTTTTTTTGGCAATTATTTTATGTAGGTCTGTAAACCCTCAAATCAATCCAATGAATGAATAAAACAAAATACATTCAAAATAATAAAAAAATTGTAAGTAAAAATATAAATATAATAATAATTATTATTATTATATAAAATACTGTATTGGCAACTCCAGAGTGCACTTCAAGAGTATTTAAATATCCATAAAAATAAAGGAGATTATTAATTAAATTATTTTATATTTACTTAATCACATCTAAGAATGTGCTTTAAGTTAACATTCTTAAAGCACTGGTTAATTAAAGCTATGGAATATATTGAATATTCACCATATTTTGTTCTTGTTATTTTATTTATTTCTCACCTGTCTGTGTGCATCTCTCAAGTAGGTGTCATAGCCTGTGCCCTCAACCTGATAGGATGACTTTGCCTCATCAGGCACCAAACACAGGAAACTACAGGGAAAGCACACTCAATTATTATCTGGGAAGCTATTATCTTGTCACAAAATGATAAATCTGGCACATCAGAGCTGGTCAGATGTGACATGAAAAGGTGTCCTGTGGTACCTGTTAACTATTTTGTGAACCTCCGTCTTCCCATCAGGCTTGGTGTGTTCTGTGCTTGGTGGCGGAGAGCAGCTTAACCAATCAGGGCTGGACAGTCTGTTATCAGGGGAAAGATCTGAGAACAACGGGTCTTCTTCCAGATCTCTGGGGAAAAAATACAAAATATAATTAGATGATTACCTGCATATTACATCTCACAGATATAGCTGCTTTGATCTCTGAAGATACACAAGAGATGACACAAAAACTAAAATCAAATAAACGATAGTATAAAGCACAACTACAGCAAAATTATTAAAGGAATAAAGTGTAGTGCAATAACACCATAATATAGTTTTCATAATATAGTCCCATTTATTATAATGAGGGACTATGGATTAATGTCCAGCACATTGTTGATACCCATTGTCAAACCCATTTTTGGCTTGTGAGCTATTAAATGCAACTACTTCTTGAACCTTTGTCTTTTAAATGCTGTTACCAGTGTTTTATAATCAACTCTAGCCCATGCAATCCTCTCCAGTTTGTGATTCAGCACAACAGCTGGATCAGTATGAATGTACTGTTTGCTCATTCGTTTCTCAAAGGCATGAGATATTGTTGTTTGTAATTTGATTGTTGTCAAACAGGTTTTCCCAAACTCTCCCTATTTGCCATTGATCGCCAAACACATAATTCCGTCTTAAATTCATTTAATCGGACATGATAATGTTGGTATGTTACAATGCATGCTCAAACAGAGCATTGTTTTACAGCGTCACAGAGACTCAGTGTTAAACTTTTCAGGGGAAGTCACCTTACAAAAAATACCCACATCCTTTAATTACTCAATAACTCTAAATCCCATCACAAACAGTATCATTATACAACATCCAACCAAAACACATTTAAAAAAAGTATCACTTTGGTTGACTTGCAATTAAGTTTTATTCATTTCGAAATTGCAGTGCATTATGATCTTGCATGTTCTAGAACCATGCAGACACATTGATCAGAATGATCTGGAAGGTTAGCAGCAGTGGAAGCAGCAGCTCTTACACGGCATCATGCGGCTGGCCGTTCTCCATGAGTTCACGCTCCTCTCGTTCCTCTGGCTGTTTGTTCTCCATGTAGTTCCGTTCTTCCAAGCAGCGCAGCACCAGGTTCTGCAGAATGAGCTGACATGGTTTCTGCAGCAGATGCTCAAAGAGCCGTAGAGTCATGATGCTTATCTAGAACCAGACATAGAACCAGAACTTCATGAACTTAAAGACATAAAAAATTGCTGCAGAAGATCTATAATGAGATAACCATCCAATGATGATCTGTGACTTATTTTACAGAGGTTTATATCTATACATTTATATTGACACAAACATTTATATTGACTATATCATTTAGTACTTCCAACTACTTTGTAAGATTTTAATACTTTCCATGATTTTTGCAGGTCTAGAAATCACCGTTTTAAAACACTTTCATCTAGATCATCTAGTTTAAGGAGGATGAAATGCATTGATTAATGCAGTCATGGCAGCCAGGGTTACCTCATCTGATAAGTGGTCACAATGTTCTATGAGTCTGTGTCTCAGGGGATGCTGGGTAATGCCGGCAAGCGTCTCTGGCCCCGTTTCCTCTCCCAACAGGAAGTAAACGGTCTCCTGAAGCAGGGCCTCTGATGTCACCTGTCTGATGATCCTGTTTAACAGGGCTGTTGAAGTCAGAATGCCAACCTCGGACCTAGAATGAGAAAGTGTGTGAGAAATAAAAGTTTTTTTTACTGTTCAGTTCAAAGCATTGGGGTGCCAGTGCAATTGCAAAGTATGTGAGACTGGCAAACAAACCTGAGATAGCTTACATAACTTACGTTTGCATTAGCTGAGGCTCCATTACAGCAACAAAGAACCACTCTCTCACAGCCCGGGCCAAAACTGCAGCAGCTGTCTAACGTTACAGAAGAGCAAAACACATGTTAAAAAACAAACACTTCAATATGTGAAATCTGATTTAGAAATATGACTGACTTTTTATACCTGTTCCTGCCATTTATAGACAGATTGAAGATTTATATTGAGCATGACTTACATTTACTGATCTTCGCTTTTTTTTTTTTACCTTCTGCGCCTCTTTAATGAGCTGATCACAATAGTCCAGCCACGATAGGAAAGAAATAAGTGCACGTTTGCCCGCAAAAGCAGCAGCATCTTCCTTTAGATTATACACATCCAACCTACAAATACACATAGACTCATTCAAAACAGATCCATGTATCTCTTGGTAATACAGGGAAAAATCATTATATATTTGTGATAAGTTTGCTGCCAATAAAAATTCATCATCATCATAAATATTGCAATGATCTAAACGCATTAAGCAATAGGACAGCTATTTTTATAGACTTTTTGATTTAAATTAAATGTAAATAAAAAATATAGAAATCATGCATAAAACATTTTATATTTAGTTAAAATATTATATATGATATTTTACTTCTTGCATTTTGAATCTAACAGGCAAGAATAGCTATTAGGTCAAAATATATAATAATCAGTTAAAATTAAAATAATAATTAATAGTATTATTAAATATTTATAAATACATTTACAAAAAAAAAAACAATCCATTCATTTTAGTATTGCTCCTAAAACTCAAAAGTGTTAGCAATATAATATAGGTACTAAATTAGATGTCATGTACCCCCAGTTTACAGACTCTACAGTTTCGATGTCAAGAGGGTCCATGGATTGAGGAAGGGCCCGGTAGAATTGTGCCAGCCGGCCTGTGAGAAGTTGACTGAGTTCGGTGTTCTCTGTGAGGCATTTGGCTGCAGCTGGCTCAGGCAAACTGACTATCAGCATCAGACCCTCACATGCCTTCACCACAATACGGCCATCCTGAGAAAGAGATAAGATCAGTTATCATGCATAGAATCAAAATCATCAGGATGGCTTGTCTTGTGTCAGACGGAGAGCTGCACTTACTGGACTCTTAGTGAGGTTAAGAAGGGAGCTGACTAGGTTGTAGTTATCGTTGTTTGGCAGTCTACTGTGGACGGAGGATGGACTAGCTTCCCCTGGGCTGGTGGCTTGACAGGCTGCTGCTTGTAGTGTGGATGTGACCAGACTGGGATTTTGGTTTTGGTGCTGTCCTGTATCTGGAGAACATGGATCCTCTTTCACCAAACCAGCTCCACCATCTTTAGCAGCCTCCAATTTTTTAGTCTTATTCTGCAGAAACACATGGACACATGCCAATGGAAGATACAGCCACTGTTCCATAATAAATGCTGCCTACATAAGCAGATCCCATATCTCTCAATCACTCACGTCCAGGAAGAAGTTGACGAGGTAAGGGTCCTGCTTAAGTTTGGCACAGACAGTACACAGAAACTGGATCTCTTCATTCTCTGTAGGAGCAGCCAGAACCTCGCCGCACAGGCGGATCAGTTTCTGTGGAAACACCATCAGATACATCATGCATGGTTGCTTAAGTATTTGAGACTGGGTTTTTTTACCTTTAAAGTGCAAAGAGAGTTTAAAACTGTAATTCTGATCACCTGTACAGGTCTGTGCACGTTGATGTGAGGCAGGAGTGGTTGGCGAATTCGACCTAACAGCTTGGTGTAGAAACTCAAAACCTGCTGTTTCATTCCAGGAGGGCACTAAGGAGGAGCACACAGGAGAAAAAAGACAAATAAAAGTTTTACTGGTACTTTGAGCTTTAGCTACAAAGATCAAAGATTCACAGGTATTAAGACAATAATCATTTGGTTTACACTACCATTCCAAAGTTTGGAGTCGGTAAGATTTATGTCCTTGAAATAAGTCTCGTTTGATCACCAAAGCTGCATTTATTCAATCAAAATACAATAAAAACAGTAATATTGTGAAATATTATTACAATTGCTTTCTATTTGAATTTATTTTAAAATGTTACTTATTCCTGTGATGGTAAAACGGAATTTTCAGCATCATTACTCCAGTCTTCAGTGTCACATGACCCTTCAGAAATCATTCTAATATGCTGATTTGCTCAAGAAACATTTCTGATTATTATCAATGTTGAAAGCAGTTTTATATTTTTTTGTGTAAACCATGATTTCATTTTTTTGATGAATAGAAAGTTCAAAAGAACAGCAGAAATCTTATAAAATGTCTTTACTGTCACTTTTGATCAGCTGAATGTATCCTTGTCGATAAAAGTATTAATTTCTTTAAAAAACATTACTGACCCCACACTACCCCTTTGAAAGGTAGTGTGTCAAAGCATAAGATAAATTAATATATTGCACATTAATAAATTAATATATTGCACATTAATACTGTCAGTAGGTGGCGTTTGCAGATTTTGCAAAAGGTATAAATTAAAATTATCGCACATGCAAATGGCTTAAAATTAGACTTTTCATATAATTTTTTATTGCAAATGTGAGCAAAACTTTATACTGCTATAAAACAAATTAAAATAATGATATATTATTAGGGCTGCACGATAAATCGCATGCGATATTTAACACGCATCTTATCAGTAAAGCTGGTTCTGTAATCAGTGGTAAATCTCCATCACCTGCGGGCTTTCACATTGAGCAGCATTAACTACACAGAGCCGTTGTTCACTAACGAGCTGCGCAAAAAATCGCGCGAATATGAACGTGGTTTTGCGCAGCTCGTCAGTGAACAACGGCTCTGTGTAGTTAATGCTGCTCAATGTGAAAGCCCGCAGGTGATGGAGATTTACCACTGATTACAGAACCGGCTTTACTGATAAGATGCGCGTTAAATATCGCATGCGATTTATCGTGCAGCCCTATATATTATTTAAATAATAAAGTACCAATACGGAAAGAAATGTATAGAAAGCCCTTTGGGGCCACTGAATGGTTAACGGCAACCAAACAACATGATATCTCTTCTAGCATTAATATGGAAAGTATGGTCACAGATGTGTGCATTTATCAACATTTTACAAATGCTTTGAACACAGCTCACCAAATCAGCATTTAGAGATAGAATTATACATGTTATAACAATTTGAACCAAAATACTTGTTGAACTATATTACAGGTGTTATTTTAGGTTAAAACAAAAGGGCTAATCAACAGTCAACTCAACCCATTCCACAGGACTGCATTGATTCCAGTTTAGATTACTAAAATAAATGATGAGCTACAATATTACAGTTATTCATAAAGAATGATTCACTTTCTCTTTCAATATAAATACTCTTCATAGTTTATAGCAATATAATCCAGTGTGAAGGTTCGTTAAATGGGATTGGGACGCTGTGCATTCTGTTCACAGCCAGCAGTTATTTTCCTAATGAGTCAAAGCAACTGACAGTCTCTCTTACTAAACATGACTCACAGTAAATGAGTAAGTCTCTACTGGACACACAATTTAGAAGAGTCTCTCTGCTCTCTTCCAAAGCTTAGTGAGCTGGAACATAAGTGACACAAAGGCTGTTCCAAAAGTTAGGCATGATTATGCTAATGGAAAACTCTACTGAAACAAACTGTTGAGTGTGCGAGAGCTCTGAATTTATAATTTATGAGGTTTCATATCAGTTAAGATGCTGTATAAGAAGGTTTTGGATCAGAGCCTACTAAACTAAAAAACAATCAGATGACGTTTCTCATATTTACACGTCAACAACTGATAGAAACCAGCACTCATTCTAAGTAAAACACTCACATCTGCTTTGCCCAGGGTATAGAGCGTCTCCAGGATCTTGTGGTGGAGAAGATACTCCATACAGGGTCCCGTCTCTCCTGACTCTCTCTCCCTCTCCTCCTGGGTCAGAATATCCAGCATCTGCTCCAGGTGGGAGGGAATGTTGGTGTCGGTCACTGGGGCTTTGTCGTCTACAAAAACGTAAACAGATGATTACATATGGTTCTTTGGTAAAAAAGCACAATAAGCAAGACTGACTATCACGGCATCTCTTACCTGAGGTTTCTATGTAATAATGTGTAATGGCCTTCCAATGATAGACAAAGTCCTCTTGCAATGGCAGTGACGGCGCAAGCTGAATAACAAAATCATAAAATCAAAATGCCTACTATATGATATATGTATTTTACAGCAACAATGCATGTATGTGTGTAACACAACCACACCATTACAATATACTACAATGGCTCCTAAAACAATTCTCCTTAAAATGTCTGAAAGACTTCGCATTATATTTATAAAAAAATAAAAATCAAGTGTCCTCTGCAAACAAATTTTATAGAACTTTCTGTCAGTTAATTTTAACTGCGTTTTGGTGATTTTAGTAGATGTATTTAGTAATTTTGCCTCAATTTCACAAAGGTGTCCTATGAACATTTCACACCACAAAGTGTCAATACTTTTTATCTTAATTTTGAACAGCATATAATTTGCTTAGAAAATAATAAACTTATTTTTGAGAAACAGTTTGCTCAAAAATAGTACTCGTGCAATCTATCTTTAACATAAATGACAACTGCGTTGATGTTTATCCTCTAATGTAATGACATTTATACAACTAAGTGTCTAAGCGCTGTATGGGGACACTTAGTATGTTCATAAAACAATACAGTGTTTGTACTTTGCCAAGGAATATGAATATAAACGTATGCGAATATGTGCACTGAGATGTTACCATGTAAAGACAATCGTATCCAATCGTAAGCGAGTCATAGTAACAGCCGTTTTCTTTACATCCTGCAAATGAGCTGCTAGCATGCTAACTGGCTAACGCTGATTAATTTAATGTACATTTCACATTATATAGCCAATGTATCTTATAAAATGTTATAAATATCACTTTAAATTGATTAGAACCCCAAAAGGTTCGCGTACATGAAGAACGTTAGCCAAAACCAGCCGAGAATTGCGCAAGATTTAGCACAGCTGCTAAAATAAATACACAGCAAACAAAGGCTTAATATGTCCCGATGAATCATAAAAACACAATAAACGACAATCGAGCGGACACACACCCTTAAGCACACGTGAGGAGACAGTTAAAACAGTTTGAGGTTTTGTCTGTCATCTGTTATTTATTACATAAGCTGTTAGCTTATGTGTTTGGCTAACAGGCCTTCAACACATCAACACTAATCGACTCTCACTTCATTATTTTCCTAGCCAAACAGTCATTTAAATATGGTCAGATGTAGTTTTGAAAGCTCTCACCGCCTCGACAGCGTGCTGTAGGATGGAGGCAATGATATGCAAGTGCTATAACAAGTATCAGTTAGCTTAACGCAGCACAAGTAGCAAGGTTTTTTGTTGTTGTTGTTGTTTTTTAAATTATATAATAAATTTGCTAAAATAAATACACAGCAAACAAAGGCTTAATATGTCCCGATGAATCATAAAAACACAATAAACGACAATCGAGCGGACACACACCCTTAAGCACACGTGAGGAGACAGTTAAAACAGTTTGAGGTTTTGTCTGTCATCTGTTATTTATTACATAAGCTGTTAGCTTATGTGTTTGGCTAACAGGCCTTCAACACATCAACACTAATCGACTCTCACTTCATTATTTTCCTAGCCAAACAGTCATTTAAATATGGTCAGATGTAGTTTTGAAAGCTCTCACCGCCTCGACAGCGTGCTGTAGGATGGAGGTGAATTTGGAGAACATGTTGTTTTTGGACAGGAGGAGTTTTGCTCTGGAGATCTCCTCTCTCTTCCCTCTGCTCCTTCTGCGGTGATCCAGATTGAACGCTTACACTAAAACACACTTGAATACATGTGTACTGATAGCGTGCTAGTGTGTATTTACATTAGAACACATACTGTAATGCAGGTTAAGAAAAACACGTACTGCTACACGAAAAGAATAATGCGGGTTTGTATTTTTAAGGCCACGGTGGCACTCAAACAAACACTGAGATCACTGATCACTTCTGCCGAAGCACATCAGACCCCGGCAAACTGAAATATTGAAAAAAAAGATCAGCCGATATTTAATTACATGTTGTACTGATATTGTCTTTTATTGGACGTTATAAAAACTTTAGGAATTGTTCAAAAACTGAGAAGAAGAAAAAAGATTGTAAATAAAAATGAACAGGACCTATAATGAAAGACGGGGCATTGCACAATTGTTTTAAAATGTCACACATCTTTTAAAACTGTGTACATTGTTGTCCTTATTATTATTATTATTACTAATTTGTTTTAAGTATTGGTTTATTTTAGTGTTTCACTTGGCTTGAATCTAATGTATTTTGGCATTTAAATAGGCCTACTTTGTCGGGCCACTGTAGTTGCACACTACAACACACTGATAAATAAGGATATAGTTGTTTAGAAATGAGAAATTGAAGGTATTATTATTATTATAGTGTGATGAAGGACTCTTATGCTGAAGGTGTGTTTGTGTGACTGGTAGTGCTGCTGATGTCTGTACTGTTCTTCTCTGGAGCAGCAGCTGCGCACTCATAAACACAAACATGTCCGCGGTTCCTGACGGCAAAAAGCTGGTCCGGAGCCCGAGCGGACTCCGCATGGTACCGGAGAACGGTGCTTTCACCAGTCCGTTTTCCCTGGATGAGCCGCAGTGGGTTCCGGACAAAGAGGTAATGAATATTGATCACAGATTATGGTGATGATGATGATGATGCTGTGGTTGGTCTGTCTCTATCTTTGGGCGTTGTTTGTTCAAGGCAACAAGAGCCAGTGGAAAATATTTTGTAAGTTTCTCAGATGGTGTCACAAAGAAAAAAGATAGCAAGACTTGGATCTTTAGAACAGATTTGATCTCAGATGCATGTAAATGAATGTTTTTTAGAGTGTGTAGGTTATATGAGCGAACATCTGCTACTGTGGGCAACAACAATGTGACCTCTTCATATGGGTAAAAGATTGATATTTGAGGCGTTTGTCATGAGGAAAAAAAAAAACTTTGTCCAATGCTTCTGTATGGCGAAAAAGCGTCTGTCAAATATTAGGCCACGCCCACTTATGAATAATATTCGGAGGTAAGCAGAAACCGCTGACGAACAAATGCATAAATCTTTCATAGTTCGCCGAAAAACCAGTGGAAAATATTTTGTAAGTTTCTCAGATGGTGTCACAAAGAAAAAAGATAGCAAGACTTGGATCTTTAGAACAGATTTGATCTCAGATGCATGTAAATGAATGTTTTTTAGAGTGTGTAGGTTATATGAGCGAACATCTGCTACTGTGGGCAACAACAATGTGACCTCTTCATATGGGTAAAAGATTGATATTTGAGGCGTTTGTCATGAGGAAAAAAAAAATTTTGTCCAATGCTTCTGTATGGCGAAAAAGCGTCTGTCAAATATTAGGCCACGCCCACTTATGAATAATATTCGGAGGTAAGCAGAAACCGCTGACGAACAAATGCATAAATCTTTCATAGTTCGCCGAAAAATGAATATTTTGTCATTTACTAGCCCTCATGTCGTTCCAAACCTGTATGAGTTTCTTTCTCCTGTTGAACACAAAAGAAGAGATTTTGAAGAATGTTGGTAACCAGACAGTGTTGCTGATAGCCATGGATACTATGGAAGTCAGTGGCTACCAGACACGGTACAATTTTCTCACTTTTTTTTTCTTCAAATCAAAGTTTGTAGTGGTCTGATTAAACAAAGATTAAGTAAAGACTTTTTAAAAATCTCAATGGGGAAAATACTCACGGAACCAAGGCCGCTTAAAAGGTGGACGGGCAGTGTTGCACTCATTTATCTGACACATACCAAGTTTTACCATGCTTTACTTGGTCTTGATAGAAGTTGAAAGATTGGATATAACGTAACATGAGTTTAGCAAGCAATTTACCACACTAGTGTCATATAATATTTAAGTCTTGTAGCATTGCAGTGTGTATTATAATGTTTATTCTGGTGCAGTACCTTGCCTCACAGATTTCTATTGTAAGTGCACTACTGTAAACTATGAAATGAGTCAAAACGATTTGATTTTGATCTGTGTGGGAGGAGCAAAAAGCTGTACTATGTTATGTAAGCATGTTAATCAGTCATAAAGCTCATGATATGTAGGGCTTTGTTGGCAAGAATATGTATTACATGCCTAGACTTCAAATTGCGATCAGACCTGAATCGTTTTATTCTACTCGAACAGTTCTGGTTTGCTGTGGCCACTGTCAGATAACATTACCAAAAAGCCCTGTGTATTTTGCCTTAAAGGTTTTGGCCATGATTGTATTGCTGTTAATCCCATATATGTGGCCTAAATTCAGCTAAAGTCTCTAGGATGTTTTGCCACAACTTTCTTATGAAATGCTATTGACTTGTGCAACATATAGAGTTCTGAATGCGTTTGATCTTTCTTATATTTGTGTTATAAAGAGCATTTAAAGAATTAAGGTTATTTTTCACTCTTATCTCTCTTAGTGCCCCAGATGTATGCAGTGTGACACTAAGTTTGACTTCATCACCAGGAAGGTAAGCGCATGGACCCATCATGTGTCAGGAGTAATTTCAAGTGACAAGTCACCATTTAATTTGAAGTCGACAAGTGGCTGTATTGTTGCTCATAAGTGGCCTTTCCTACATCTGGATGTCCTAGTTTTATTGATGGTCTTTGTCTGTAACTTTTGAAAATCTGAAAAAAATCTGAAAATCTGATTGAAAAATAGCATTTGTCATTTGACAATTTGAATTGAAAAAAATCTATCTATCTGGATAGATAGATAATATATACTTATGTACTGTTATGTGGGTGTCCCTCATTTTTGGTAATTGCCACATTTCATCACTCTTCAGTTTTGTCACATCCCTACAATAACTGCTGAAAAAGTAATCAATTGACTCCCTGCTTTGTTGCTTCAAATCTGTGTGTATGTGTGAATGGCTCATAATGAGTGACTTCCTTAAGCTTTAGCAGTTTAATTTCTTTCTTTTTATGTGTCTTTGTTTTTAGTTTTGCAATAATATGCCGTTGCAAGTTTTCCTTCCCGTTTCCTTTTTTTCTTCCCTCTTCTTCCTGCCTCTGTTGTGTGTCTGAATATCTGTCTTTGTGGTCACATGATAATGTTGTGTGTTAGGGCTTAAAATTATATACAATTATGTCTAAAAAAAAAAAAAAAAAAAAAGTTGTCTGCTCAATTGTGCTCCTTCCTGCAAAAAAATTATCTCTATGAAGAATTTCAGTCAGGATAGATGAGTGGACCAAAATTCCTCCACAGCGCTGTAACAGACTCATTGCAAGTTATCGTAAACGCTTGATTGCAGTTGTTGCTGCTAAGGGTGGCCCAACCAGTTATTATGTTTAGGGGGCAAACACTTTTTCACACAGGGCCATGTAGTTTTGGATTTTGTTTTCCCTTAATAATAAAAACCTTCATTTAAAAACTGCATGTTGTGTTCACTTGTGTTATCCTTTACTAATATTTAAATTTGTTTGATCTGAAACATTAAAGTGTGACAAACATGCAAAAAAATAAGAAATCAGGAAGGGGGCCAACACTTTTTCACACCACTGTATATATGTATTAGTTCACATCCATCAAATTGTAAACTCCCCTTTCCTCAAAGATAACACTTTAGACATAAGTAACTTTACAACTACATGTCAATCATTAGAATATTAGTAGACTGTCTTCTTAATATCTGCTAACACTTTATTTTGATAGTTCCCCAACACACATTATACTGACTATAAGTAACTTTGCAAGTACATGTCAACTTATTCTACCAGCCCTAAGCTCTACAAATACTCTAAAGAGAGTTAGTTGACATGTAGTTGCAAAGTTACTTATAGTTAGTAGAAGGTCTAAAGTGGATTATCGAAATGAAGTGTGACCTCCTCAAAAATGAAAACTAATAACTATATTGTAATATACATACAGTACTGTTACCATGATATGAAATTGCTCATCTTGTTATTTAGATTTTGGTCGTATCACTTATTTATAACTGGTAAAGGCGTAGTTCACCCAAAAATGAAAATTCTGTCATCATTTACTCACCCTCATGGTTTTCCAATCATGTATGAGTTTCTTTCTTCTGTTAAGCAAGCACAAAAGAAGATATTTTGAAGAATGTTGGTAACCAAACAGTTGACGGTAGCCATTGACTTCCATAGTATTTTTTTTTCATACTATAGAAGTCAATAGATACTAGCAGCTGTTACCGTTGTGCTCAACAGAAGAAAGAAACTCACACACATTTGGAACAACACGAGGGTGAGTAAATGATGACAGAATTTCCATTTTTGGAAGGATTATCCCTTTAATTTGGTCATGCTATGTTTTATTATTTTGTTGCTGTTGTGTGTTTGATGGAATTGTGATGGATTTAAAGCACTAAGTGTTTCTTATGTGTACATCAGCATCACTGTCGGCGCTGCGGTCGGTGTTTCTGTGATAAATGCTGCAGTCAGAAAGTGGCTCTTCCCAGGATGTGTTTTGTGGATCCGGTGATTTTTCTGTTTGTTTATATTTCTTTCCTTTTAACATTCTCTTTTCTTTAACTTCCTTGTTCTCTTCTGCATGAAGAGAAAGATATATGCTCGTACATGAGCTTGCTGGACTGTCAAATATCTGAAGGTCAGCATCCCTCTATCTCTCTCTTATTTCTTCTTCTTCCTCGTCTAAAATATGTGCCATTTAGTTTGTTTTCCTTGTTGTTCCCTTCAATTTATATACATCTTCTTATGATGAATACATACACTTCAACAGACTTTTTTTGTTTGTTTCTTTCCTTTTTAACGGCCTTTTCTTTAATTTCCTTGTTCTCTTCTGCATTAAGAGAAAGATGTATGCTCGTACACGAGCTTGCTGGACAGTCAAATATCTGAAGGTCAGCATCCCTCTATCTCTCTTTTATTTCTTCTTCTTCCTCATCTAAAATATTTCGTTTGTTTTCCTTGTTGTTTCCTTCATATGGTGTAAGTAACCACGCATGCACTCATTTCCTGTGACATGGCTGTAAGTAATAGTGTCAAAGGCAGTCTAATGAACGGCTGCATGTGCATGTTTATTGTGATGATCCCTCAGACTTCTGGTGTTAAAGACATCAAGTTATTCATGGTTTCCCCATCATTTATGTTTGCTGGAGATATTACAGTTGCACTTCAGCACCATGTTACTGTCGTATTATGTGAATGACATCTGATAAACCCAAATCTTTGTGTGCAAACCCACCACTGACCTTTGACCTGTTTTCAGGATGTTCTCTTCGAGCCAGTGGCATGGTGCTTCAGTACAAGCCACCAGGATCTCAGAACCTTCAGCAGCTCCACATGGACACTGCCGATGACAAGCGCGTTGCATCTGCCTGGCTCGCAGCCATGCACAAAGTAGGTGTGAGTGAAAGAGTGCACTGTAAAAAAAAAAAAGAAACACTTTTTTTTTATTTATTTATTTGTTATAAATATTATATAGAGGGTCAAATAGGTATAAAAAGAATCCGTGTATCATTCGATCATTCGTTTTTTTTATTTAATATTGAAAGTAGAAAAATGAGAAAACGGCTCCTTTTTCGTTTTTTAATTTTTTTCCAAAAACCGAAAAACGAGAATTCAGCTTAAATTTTTCGTTTCAAAATAAATATTTTAAACACTAAGACAAAAAGGAAGGAATAATAAATTGGCCTGGGTATATATAGGCCTATAATGTTCACGCAAGAACTGTCATTTTCACTGACAACCGGAGAACAACAGATATTAAATTATTAAATTTAAAGTTGCCTATACTTCATGTACTGTTGGGTAGTTTAATGTACAACAGTGCATGATATTGTAAAGGACCATGTTTTTGTATTGTAGCTGTCCTGTGAGAAAAAAAAAACTCAGTACTTCTCATTTCTATGTGAATACTTATGAAATGTATTTCGTTACACTCTGGTCTAGCCTACGGAGGACTCTTCTTGTTGCCTAGCAACTTTGTCAGCTGCAGTAGACGAGCAGCAGTAACGTTTGTAAGTCAACTTTTTATAATAGTTGACTTACATAAAACTAAACAGGGTTGAAAACCTGTTTAAATATGTTCACCATGGACCATTTATGTACATAATAATCAATAATAGAATAAACAACATAAAATCACATTTTGGTAAGATATAAGTCGACATTTAATCGCTTTATATTTTGTATTTTTTCACGTCATTACAATATTAAAGTAAGTCTTACATTTAAAGTGTAATTCGGCCATTAAAAGTCAAGAACTAACAATTCAGGCTCCAGTTATTTTCGTTTTCATTAACAAATAACATATATGGCAGCTCTCTTCTCGCACCGTTGCCACGCGACAGGAGCATTAATCGGGAACACCTGCTGGCGCAATCAGGAAATTCTGCAAAGGCTAGACTCGGAGCGTCCTTCGAAGGCCGTGTCGGCCGCATCCTTCAAAGGACCCACCAATCAGCAGAAAGGGGCGTTTAATTCCCGCCCACGTGTAGAAATCAAATATTCAAGCTGTTTATTCATTTTTCTACACCTGAGCGAAAAACGAAAATTTAAGATGAATTCTCTTTTTTCAATCTTTGGAAAAAAAACGGAAAAAGGAGCCGTTTTGTCATTTTTCTACTTTCAATATTAAATAAAAAAAAACGAATTATCGAATGATACACGGATTAAAAAGGGATTTATGTATTTATTCTGAAATGAGTGGTGGGTTTTTCCACTGAGGAATAATAATTTCAAACTTACCCACTCTTAGTTTTTAACTGAAATCTAAATCGGAGATGCTTTTGATATAATTGCAGTAATAACATTTATTATGTAATCAAGTTTAATTTTATATTTCTAGCAAAATCAATGTGAATATATCCTAAATGTTACCTGTAATTAAATAAATAGGTCTCTAATTAAATAAATAGCTTTAAGGCAAGTCAGCTTTAAGTATGTTCAATTTAAATCCAAAACTGTTTGTCAAACGTATTTTTAATATATTTCAAATCCGCAGTGAAACCTGATAATAATGGTATCGTAGCAGTCGTAATGTTAATCAGCACAATTTCTTCCCTGATAATCACCCAGCCCTAGTTGTAAACAAGGGAGTTTCTGAACTGTATTATATAATATTATGTTTTCTATTCCGTTTGTCTCTAGGCTGCCAAACTGTTGTATGAGTCAAGGGACCAGTGAAATGACACAGTGCTGGAGACAGAACAAAACGGAGGAGAGAGAGATCAAAACCAAGTATTATGTGTTATTCAGTCTTACATGTACTCTAAGATGCTTGTATGATTTCTATTCAATCTTTTGCTTCTACTCCCTGTTGAGACAGATTTACTTACAACCTCTCTGTCTGTGCCAAGAGGGAGGACCAAGTTTTCCGACGATTCTCGTGCAATATGGACATGTATGATAATATATAAACACCATTTAACAGATGCTTTAAGTGTAGTCTCACGTATCAAAGTTTTGTAAACTAAATATATTTTGTCAGATATTCTTATTTTAACACAAAATCCTGAGTATGTACTTTTTACTGCCCGACTATTTACAATATGTAGTTTTGTTTTCTTTCTTAACATATTTGAAACACTTTTGGAATTGTTTTTCCTACACTACAGAATGTTGTTTCAGGTCTTCATTTGTTAGCAACGTGTTTGCGTCTGCAGAGAAAGATTTCCCTTTTTTAGAAAACTGAAATTAGAGCAGCCAGATTGCCTGGAGTCAAGATATTAAACTTTGTTCTAGGTCATCAGGTTTTGTTTGCCAATTTTCAGTTTTCAATGTACACCAAATAAACATCTTCAGTCCACGACTGACCAAGTTATATCTGTATTAATTTATTTGGGAACATTTTTCAGGTTTTGACATTTTTGAAATTTAAGTACTGGGCTAAAAGTTCATAAAATACATTAGAAAATGATCTTACAGAATTCAGTATATTACAGTATTCATGCATTCTTGAAATCGTAATCTTGTACATACATGCATAACGTCCTTTTTGCAACAGATGGCAGGTTTCATTCATCCTTCTCAGAGGGCTGCAGAGGAATCATCTCCATGCTCTCATGATGGACTGCTGCTGCCCTCTTGTGTCCTGTACACAATAGACCAGAAACTGAAGCTTTATGAAAACAAGAACACTACATACAACCAAACAAACTCCTTGAACTTTCATGCTTTATTATGTTTATACATTAGGTGAAGAGTACATTTTTTAGCCACCTATCAACAACGTAAAAAGCATACAGCAAAGTAAGCATCTAGCAGCAACACGATACACTTTTGCAAAGTTGAAAAATAATATATAAAGTCTTTTCAGAGTACTGCTGCAGCTGTTCAGAAAAAATGTTTCTGATCAATGGACCACAAGTGTGTAGGTTTTATTTTGGCATTGGTTGACATAACGGCAGACAACAGAAATGTAATTGTTTGATCAAAATCATTCCTAGGGACAATTTGGTAGTCGCTGGATATTGGTACATGTCATAGCGTCTCTAAATTCTACACCCTTGAAAATCATAAGAAGCAATGTCTGACTTTGGAAACTATAGTTCTCCCCTTAAATATGAAGAGGTCAAACAGATTAATGAGTTACTCCAAATTTCACAAAAAGCTCATGGACATAATTATATTATTATAGATTGAGATATCATATCATATAAGTCAGACATTGAAGTGAGTTGCTGTTTTGTCTCTTCTGGTGAAGATATCACTCAATTGTTTGTCAGTGTACCCACACAGAGAAACTTTGGTCAGATTTTTTTTAATGTTCCCAATCTCATTTTGTAAGTGACTTTTCTTTCCATTTTAAAGAGGTTTTCTTTGAATTTTTTGACTACTCAAAAGAAAATATAGGAAAATATAACATTTAATTTGTTTCCTACTAGCTAAATTTCACAAACATAAACAATAATCTGGCTCTAAACCTCTCTTTTCTTTATTCAAAGTTGATCTAAACAAGTATATTGAAACTATCCAAAGTTCTGTTAATCCTTAAGCAGTGAAAACTGCATCTCTGTCCTCTTAAGGTAAAAAATAAAAATAAAATCATGGTTACTATAGTTAAACCATAGTAACCACAAATTAACCATGGTTTTGCTACACTATGGTATTTGTAGTAAAACTGGTTATACAAAAAAAAAATGGTTACTACACTTTTACTATAATAAAACCATGGTAAATTTTCTACGGTATTTGTTTTTGTGCTTTCTTTTTCATTTTTCTTTTTTCTTTTTCTTTTGTTTTGTTTTAATAACTGTATTGCCTCAATTATGTTTTGAACGGTTTAATAAAAAAAGAAATCAGGAAAAAAGATTAGCGATCCGCGCTCCAAAAAAGATACCTACTCCGAAGTCCTGATCGAAATCAAATGATTTGTGAACCCGCTCCGAAGTCCCGATCTGAATCAAATGATTCGCGAATTCGCTCTGAAGTCCCGATCTGAATCAAATGATTATTGAACCCGCTCCGAAGTCCCAATCCGAATCAAATGATACGCGAACCCGCTCTGAAGTCCCAATCTGAATCAAATGTTTCATTTAAAGGCACAATAATGTATGGTCCAAAAACCACTAGAACAGTGTTATATATTTTGCTGACTTGTGTACTTACATTATCCCAAATGTTTCGAAGAATGTTTAAATCCAGAGAAATAAGCAATTTTAACTAGTGACACGGACCGTGTCTATAGTGTCATTGTGTCACCTGCCAATGATGTCATAACCCCTGGATTTAACTACGCCTTTGTCTCTTTGTTTATTTTGAATACGCGCCCTCTAGTGGCGAAAATTACATATTGTGCCTTTAATCATTTAAATGGAAGAAACATAGGCCATCGTAACTATAATTTACTCTACCATTCAAAAGTTTGGGGGCAATAAGATTTTTTTTTTTACATCTTTGAAAGAAGTCTCTTATGCTTACCATGGCTTATTACAGTAAAATACAAAAACAAAATACAGTAAATACAGTCAAAGCTGAATTTTCAGCATCATTAGACCTACTCCAGTCTTCAGTCACATGATCCTTCAGAAATAATTATATGCTGATTTGCTGCCCAAGAAACATTTCTGTTTATTATCAATGTAAAAAGACAACAACAGATGCTAAATGTGATACATATTTTTCATCAGGATTCGTTAAACAGACTCCAGACATTTGAATAAAAATTCAGCTTTGATCACAGCAATATATTTTTTAAAATCACTCACTCATGTTTGCATGTCAAAACCTTCTTAAAATAACTATAATTTAAAAAGGTGTATTTTTTTTCAAAAGAAAGCAACAGATGCATGTGATATAGGCAAATATGTTGTGAAAATGCATATAAAGTGATTTAATGGCTTTTCTCAACTTACCTATGTTTCCTACATCTCTGTCAGCAGATCCCTGAAATTACAGAACAATTTTATCAATATTTGTTTACCATGAAAGATCAAAACACATTTGAACTAGATTCAGCGCTCCTTGTCAGTGACATCACCGATTAACACTACAGGGCATATTTTACTTTTAAGTAAATTAGCCTACTTCCATTGGTTAACCTACGCCTATGTCATCCGCCGGAAAGGCGTTCTATTGTGAACGCCTGAACAACAGTTATCGGAAGCTAGAAATTATCGTTTATACAATTTTAAATATGGATTTTTTTTTCTTACAAAAATGCATCAATTCGTTACAGGAGGCCATTATTCACCACCTGGAGCCATATGGGATACTGTTTTTATGATGGATGGATGTGCTTTATTGGACTTCTTTTGGACTATTGAAAAAAAAAAAAAAACACCCACTCACTGCCATTATAAAGCTTGGAACAGCCAGGACATGTTTTACTATAACTCCGATTGGATTCGTCTGAAAGAAGAAAGTCATATACACCTAGGATGAGGGTGAGTAAATCATGGGGTAATTTTCAATTTTGGGTGAACTATCCCTTTAAAACACGTCAAAGTCACGCAGCGTTTACATAAATAAATATATATAATTAGAACACAACATAAACAATTTAAAATATCATTACATTATTATTAAATAGCAAATTTGAAACTCATTTTGTAGTTCTATGACCCATTCATATATATATATATACGGTAGGTGCAAAACTCAGATTCAGATTCAAATTCAGATTTTGTAGTTTTCTCGAACACTCAACCTTTTTATTTGATTTAAAAACGTGCTTACAGTATTTAAATATTGCTTTTGTTAAAACTATTAACTCAGTGTCACTATTTTTTTATTCAGTGCTTCAGATTCTAACTTTTTTTTAAAATTATTATTATTCTTCCACTTTTCTGTTCTCGCGAGAGCTGTGAATATCACCTGTAGGCTTAACCATAATGGTAAAGTAGCGTAATCTGCTGAGTTTCATGAACAGTTGTCACAGCTACTCGCACTATTTATACTACAAAACAGAAAAAGTACGCGAATTGGGACCCAGCAAGTGACTTTCAGATGACACAATTCTCCGTCTTTGTGAGTTAACGAAACCGAAACATACGTAAAAATACCCAACAGACACAAACACACACGCGTATAACGTGACAGACAGCTAGTTTTTCAGTGCCCATATTAACCGAAACCTATTTATAACAACTCAAATAAAGAACCGACAATCGTATTCTGCTGCATTGTGAACCAACCTCGTGCGAGGGACCATCACCCTAAAAGGCAATTTTATATTTTCATGTATAAAGTCCTAATTTATACTGTGAAACATTTATATTATAAATATGTGTAAAGTATTATTTTAAAAATATTTCATTTATATTACATCACATTATTACTTTTTTCCTAATCACTATTGTACAGTCAGATTTATGCATTAAATAAATGTTTATAATTTATTAATTATGTTTATTTTTTAAATTATAGGCTACTACTATACATTTTTTTATTCAGTTTAATCTCAATTTGATTTCACACTATTTTCTTATTTATTTTTCTTATTTATTTTTTACACTGTTTTTTTTCTAAAGTTTTCTGTGGATCCCCTAGCACTCCCTTGTGGCCCCTTTGTGGTCCCCGGACACCAGCTTGAAAACTACCTTTGGACCCTTTTCACATTTCCGGGTTTCTCAGCAGCGGAAGTCGTCATAGTTGGGTTAACTTGAATAGCAGTGAATGGGAGAGTACCACAAATATATGTTTTGCATTCCCATTTGCTCAAATAGCAAAAGAAAAACTCCACGATAGTGTTTTCATGACTTTCAATAAAAGGAAAAAAATTAAGAGAGACTGATAACGGCTGTCAGAAGAGAGAACGATGTCAAATTTACCGTCCCTCCCATAGACGCTGCATTAGAAACACCCTCGCATTAGCGTTAACTGTTTTTTTGTAATTTGATGAAAAGGTGATATAATACAAAGAAAAGTGTTATAAATGTAGATAAATTTACCATCCCTCCCATAGACGCTGCATTAGAAACACCCTCGCATTAGCGTTAACTGTTTTTTTGTAATTTGATGAAAAGGTGATATAATACAAAGAAAAGTGTTATAAATGTAGATACATAAAAAAAAAAAAAATACAAATATGAAAAACTTTCGAGGATTTACGATGCTGATGACCGTTAAACGTGTCATCACAGTCTTGTGAAAAGGGTCCACTGTACGCCACTGTGCTTTACGCACCCTACACGAGTAGCATGAACTACAGCTGACATATCTGTTTGTATTATATAGGGATCTCAGTTGTCGGGCCTGTGAGGGACTGAAGTACAGTGTGTTTAATGGATTGTACTGTTCTGATTGTTCAGCAGACAAGAGGTCTTTCTGAAAAGAAAAAAAAAAAGCGCAGTCTGCTCTGATTGTGCATCAACACTACTGCTGTTCCTGAAACCACGCCTTCTTTCTTTGCGTGCACATTTGGGCGGCATTATGCTAATATTTCCTCGTAGTGAGGTAGATATGTGGCGGCGTGTTAGAACGAGCCGTTTTAGGTAGACATGGCTGACTCTGAACTTTTATAAAGAATATCTCTTTGGATTTGAGACTTTAGTCTTTGCAACTTTACAGATCTTCTTTATGCACCAAGAGCTTGTAACACTCCAAAGAGAAAGGAAAACTTGAAATCACATCATATGACCCCTTTAAATTCAATGGCGTCTAGGATAATTGAGGTCTATTCTTAACACAGCCATGATCGTTTTCTGGTGATGGGCTGCTGCCTCCGTCTTGTGTTCATTTGACAGCAGAACAAGACATTCATTCAGTTTTAATTGGCCTAGAGAAACCAAGACATTACACTAATATAGCTCTTCTAACACTAATGCAGATATTGAAAATATGGAAGAGGATTTGCTAAGTAAATTAATTTGGTTGTCATAAAATTACAAATGGGACACCATATTGTGGACAGTCATGTGCTGGGGACCATTTGGGACAAGACCTATCAACCTTTTTTAACAACTTAAAACAACTTGGTTTGAGCCCTTGTGATTTCAAACCAAAGGTAAACTAATTGTCCTATCGAACTAAACTAAACTCATTGTTTGTGAGAAACTCTTTTTGTTCGCTTGTTATTACACCACAGTGAGGCTAAAGTTTTAATGTTTGAGGTTTGTGTTGATGCTGACTTGAGCCGTTAATGGATGCTAATCACTTTCTCTACATCCCTCACGTCTGATCTTATTGAGTTTGTCTACATGATCACAGCAGTAAATAACTGATTGTGGGTCAGTCGTCAGCAGGCTGTCACAACAAGGGTATGATGTTGGGGGGTGTTTAATAGCATGTTTAGTAAAGCTGTAGGTGTGGAAAACATTCAGAATAAGGAAGAGAGGTGTCTCTATACAGTATCAGGTGACTTGAGCAAAATCCATTCATTTTTCACTAACTTCCAGACATGCTGTGAGAGAGCAGGAGTGCAGATAAGCTTTCAGTATGTGCGGAATGGACTTAAGGGACAACAATGGCGTTAACTTTATTAGCAATGTATGTTGCAGCAGGATTTGGAAAACATACAGTGAGGCTAACTCTGTTGTGCAGCATTCTTTTTTAATGAAAGTTTTTTTTTTTCAAGTTATGCAATGAAATTGAAACTTGAATTTGTGCAAAACCTGATTAACATGTTCTCCAGATCTGAAAATATTTTTCAAAGTGCATCTCTTAGTTCAATG